>NC_041331.1:5232500-5482500 GCF_004354835.1 Perca flavescens
AGAAAGATTGCCAAGTATTTAATATCGTTTCCCTCTGTCTTTTACCCAGAAACCTGTATCTGCCCCAACCTACCTGATCCCCACAGCTGTGTGTGTGTGTGTGTGTGTGGACAAGGTCAGCCTTCCCCTTTTCCTCACTGCCCCCTCAACGCCTCCCTCGTTACTCCCCATCATACTCTTCCTCTTCACCTCCCCTCTTTCTTTCTCTTGCCGTTTTTATCTTTGACATGTTCATCCCCTCCCCTTCTACCTCGGTTCCCCTCCCTCCCTCCCTACTATTTGCTACCTTTCTCTGGCTGCGGAGCTTAAATGACAGGCTGTCAGAGGACACTGAGTGCTCTGGCCTGGTTAGTTAATGTGTTAGTTACAGACACACCTGCCAGTGAAAGAAAGCGCCATCAGGGATACGGACTGGAGGTAACAGAAGGCAGATGAGCGAACGGATCGATTGATCAATCAATCAGTGAACATCATCATCAAATATGTACTTGCTTAACAGCCAGCGGTGATCACTCTACACATCCCCCCCTTTATATTTTCATATTTATATCTCTATTCACCATTACCCTGGATATTGCACTGCCCTCATAGATGCACACACATTAGCACGTAGCGCTGTCAACCTAAATGATACTTTTCACCATCTTTCCATTTGCACCTCCTCCTCCTCTTCTCGCCTTCCTGTGCCTTAAATTATTCAGATCTCTCTACATTTGATTTAGCATGCCTCCTGTCTGCCATTTCCCCCTCTTTTTTATACATTTCATTATGTTGTATGACTTTAGACCCACTGGCTGGAAAATGACAATTATTTTGCTCCAGCAGCCAGCTATTAACAGAGCTGAAGAATACATGGAGTGGCGTACAGAGTGGAAACTGCAGAGTGGAAACTGCAGTGTAAAAAGAAGACACATGCATGCATATATATACACACACACACACACACACACACACACACACACACACACACACACACACACACACACACACACACACACACAGGTAAATACAGCATACAAATATAGTATAAAGCAAAAATCCATGAAAACCCATGAATATATGCGGCCACTGTACAGTTTGTTTTCTCTTTTTCGCTCTTGCCTGTTCTCACACACACACACACACACACACTTATATGCATACACTTACTGTACTACAAAGCAACAAAAAGCTGGCTTGTGGCCGGGACCGCATGAGGAATGATCCCAGGGAAAGAGCAGAACAAAGAGAGAGATCCGTCACTGCAAAGTAATGCCTTTTAAATGTACCTTTACCGTGGCCAGGCTAGTGAATTCAACCCATATCTAATGGTAGCTTGTTTGGCCTTTTCATCAATTCTGCATAAATATATATGAGCCACAGGGAAACATACAAGGGGCCTAATAGAAATGAATGAACTACTCAACCATATATTTGCCGTGAGAGATATGCAGCTTGTGATTGGAAAGGGCATCCACTATCTGCAATATTGATAATACTTTTCAAATTTCATCTGCTTTTGTTTGCGTTCTGCGGCCGCCTGTTTAAACATGGTGGGAATTATAATGAGGCCAAACATTATCTCCAGTGGTTGTTCTAGGCTGAACATATAACTTTATCACTGAAATGATTCCCGCACTTTGGCTGCATTGTAGCGTTTCCATTAGAGCTTGGCTATCTGACAGAACTCCAACCAATCGGCAGCAACAGTGGCCCACGTCTGGTGGCCAAGCAGTGCCGGAGTCTGTGTGTCTCTCTGTGTGTGTGTGTGTGTGTGTGTGTGTGTGTGTGTGTATGTGTGTGTGTGTGTCAGATGTTTAATTGTAACCATCTCTGATCAAATATGCTGGAGGACAATGTGAACTCACTCTATTTTACCTTGGATGGTATTTATCAAAACATCACACATTTGTGTTTATTGTAACATCACTTGGCATTTCAGGGTTATAACTTTGAGATCTTGATCTAGAAGATTTTATGTTATAAGGTCCAGATCAGACTTGAAAATGTCAATAGCCGGTCTGTATTTGTCATTTCTTTCATTTTTATTTTCAGCATAGCTTTTGCCCGTTTATCTCTAGGATGTCGATTGGGTCTTGACAACATAGAGATCTGACCACAATGTAGGGTTGACCTTAAAAAGCTAAACGTGAGGCTGAAAATGTAGTTCTGCTACGATACAAATAAACTGCAGATCTGCGTAGCGACAGGTACTCAGTCAAAGAGACTTGCAGAGGGACTGACACATGCACCTCCCAAATAATTTATAAAATATGGCCGGGCAGCATCAAACAAGCTGGTTGATTGGTCCAACGTCTTGTTGAAAGGTGAGTTTGAAACAAAAAGAAACCTCATGCCCGCTTCACAAGTTGATTGGCCAGCTTTTTCCTTTCCTTCCTTTCTATCTCTGTCACTTTTTGTGTGTACAGTGGATTGTAACTCTATGACTCCCTTCCAGGAGTGTCTGTCTGAGCATGTACACAGTTATCCCTGTATTTATACAATTATTGTATCTTGTCTCTCTTTGATGGCCTTCAAGTATGGCCATTCAGAACACCAAGAAGCAATTCTGCCTTTCGACGCGATCAGACGCCACGCTGAACGAGCTAGTTCTGTCTCTAGCATAACCTGGCCCTTAAACGGTCAGGCCCCACAGTACATCCTGGATCTTTTGAAGACGTATTCCTCTAGCCGGACTCTTCGGTCCTCTGACCAGAACCTGCTTGTAGTCCCTAAGACTCATTATAATACCCAAGGGGACCTGTCTTTTCAGTCTGTTGCTCCCAGACTGTGGAATGCCCTGCCCCTGTCCATGTGTCTGGCAGATTCGGTTGTCTCTTTTAAAAAGGGTCTGAAAACATGTTTATTTAGGAAAGCTTTTGGTTGATGGGTCTTCACTAGTGTCACTTTAATTTTACATATGTATATACATTTTTATATTGTTTGTTTTACCTATTTTTTGTAATGCACTTTGTGATTTTATCTGGGAAAAGTGCTTTATAAATACATTTTACTTACTTACGTATTTGGCTGTGTACCTGGGTACCGAATTCAATACTTTTTTATGCACTGACCGAATTGCCTATCGAGTATCGAAAAATACCTCGTCCTTCAATATCCAATTTCAATACCTAGGGAGTAAATGTCATCAGCGTCAGTGAGCCAATAAGCATGCAGCATGCTTCTACCAATTATTAGATCTTGCAAGATCTAATAATGCTGGTGATTGGCTGTCTACCGTTACACGTCCGTAGAGACACGCAGGAAAAACTACGTTACACAGAGACGGGGCTCACGTAGTAGGAGCTGAAAGACAAATAATGTGTTATGTTGTAGTTTATTTTTGTTTCATAAAATTGGTACTAAAAAAAGTCTCGGTATTGATATCAAAAATCTTTTGATACCAATACCTATTTACCTCTGATCATGTGTAGGCAAATTAAGACCAGTTTTTCACCCTGAAGGCTGGCAAGGCGGGCATTTCAAAGCTTGTACTCCACTTCAGCTGTCATGTCGTGATCAATCATATACTAAATCATATGATTATAACTTCTACTACAATGGTAAATGTTACTATAGTCAGTTAGCAAACCAATGATTTATCACCTGGCTTTGATTCTTTCATGGAATCTTTGGTAATATCATCACAGTACTACAGCTGCGTGCAAAAGATAAGCAGCGAATATCACAGTAAACTTTTATTCTTTTCTATTCTTTTTTTTTTTTGCCCAGTTTCTGTGCGATTTTGTTTTTGTTCTGCTTGGTTTTGCTCCATTCCATTAAACATGATCCTCCTTGGTGGCTGCCGTCGAAGAGTCTTTTCAAAAAGGTTCCCTGCAGCAGAAGTATGCAGAGGTGAACTGTATTATATATCCTCTTAAGAAAGCACAGGAATCAGTCTCGCATGATTGCTCTTCATAGTGCCTCGCAGAGAGGGAGCGAGAGCAGGTTCTCCATGTAGAAATTGCACAGCAGATATCACACACCAAGCTCCGTCATGCACACAGACGCTGGAAAAAAAAAAAAAAAAAAGTACCAAGACGATCTTTCATCCCAGAGTCCCCGAAATCCCCGACACACACCCTTCGAAGAGCAGCTCAGCCCCCGCACAGGGACTGAGGGTTATTTGAACTAAAGCTTTGTACGGGGTTACAGGCAGCGTTCAAGCTCTAAGACCAGGGTTGGTCCAATGCCTACCATGGACTTATGGTGATCTTGGTGACTTGGCCAAACATCGCAGCCCAGATCGAGCTGTGTCACCAGGGATAGACATATCAGAGGAGCTCAGTGAAGCTGGCAGATCATGATAGTCATCTTATGGAGAGGGGTCCCAGTGATTAAATCCAGGCTGTTGGATCCCACCCTCTGGCACTTGACCACACACACACACACACACACACACACACACACACACACACACACGTCCAGAGTCCCAAACCCAGGATCATTAATATTTGCACATTATAACCCTCCTCTTTTCTCACACTGCTGCCACCAGATATACCAGCTGGGCCCGCCTATCCATTACCATAATGCCATCAGAGGGTGGTGTGTGTGTGTGTGTGTGTGTGTGTGTGTGTGTTTCTATGACTGCGTCTGGTTACGTGTAGTTTCTTGTGTAAGATTTAGTTGTGTCTCTCCGCATGTATTGTATGTTCAAACGGTTCTGTATGTTGGTGTATGTGATATTGTGTGTGCGTTTTTGTATGCCTGCCTGTTAGAGTGGGCATGCATATTCAAAGTGGATTTAAGGGCTAAATTGTATAATGATTTCTGGGAAAACAATAAATTGAGGTTCCAAATAAAGGCCATTATGGAAATGAGATTAGGGAGCAATTGAATTAGGCTGTAATCACCGTTTCTATATGTCATTACAATGCAACTTTATACAGCATTACTCTGTGCCTGGGGCTATAAATGACAAACACGGTTTCTTTGAGGGGGATTTTAGTAAATCGACAAGGGGAGGGTTTCATTCAGATCCACTCAAAGCAGCGCTACCTCCAACACTTTATTTCTGAATTCACGTAATTCCCATTGGGTCGGACTATAAAAATACATATTTGCAAAATGAACATCTCACTCCCAAGCCGCAGACCAAAATATGACTACAGACAAAAAAAATGGTCCTAATAAACTATGGATGGCAATACTTTCTTCAAATATTTACGTAATGTAATCAGTTGCAAACCAGAGTTTTGTATGAATAGATTTTCATAAAAACCAACTCCTCTTCACAGCACAAACTGTAGGGGGATACTGAACATCATTTTAAGGGTGTGCTGTATAATCAAGTCAATTAAGTGTCCCATTTGAGTTTTTTCCCCATTTTGTTTTTAAATATAAATTGGCTAAAACATAATGGATGATCGCAAAGTGTACTTACTGAACACATATTGCACAACCCATCCTTGCCATGTCATGTAGCATCATGTCATTTGATGACTGTAACACAGGCCAGGCATATATAAAGACAGAAGTAGTCAGGGTAGCACAGCTGATAGGTCAGTTGGATCAATATATCTCAGTCGCTACTTTCAAGTATTCTCAAATACAGCATGATGTTCATTTAGTAAACTATGGTGCCATTTATTTTAAAATAGACAATAAAGCAGGGGATGCCTTAGGGGCGTGGCTACACACCGACCTGTCAATCAGGACAGAGGCTTAGCAATGCTAACCATGGCATTGTGGACATTCAAATAGCTGTGAACTTGTTTTTGTGCGTTGTCCATGTTTTCGTTTTAAACTTTGACCCTCTTACTTTGCGTTTTCACTTCATCAAAGACAGAACATTTTCATTGCCTAAAATGTCTTGTTGAGCATTCAGTAGCACCTTGTCAGCCAAGCTAGCTAGCTAGCGCTAGCATTAGCTGGGAACTTAAGGGAAAGTAAAAAATATTCTGTACTGTTGTACATGCACATAAACAGTACCAGTAGGTTCGTGTTTACCTGCCTGTAAGCGCCTTTGCAAACATAAACAGCACTGGCTTAGCCGCGTCATCCTCCCCAGCTCCACCCTCCCCAGCTCCACCCTCCGCAGCTCCACCCTCTCGCCAAAAAATCTCACATCCACTTTCAAAAAACCAAGATGGCGACAGCCAAATTGCCAAATTCGAGGCTTTAAAACAGCACTCCACAAACCAATGGGTGACATCACTGCTGCTACGTCCACTATTTTTACACTCTCCGTTTAACCACAACTCTGTAAAACCAAATTGAGTTAACGTTCATGTGTAGGTTACACTGAAAATAATAGGCGCATGGGTTTTGACGTGCATCATACCTTGCCACCGTGTGTTTCTCTTACACACTAAACCCGTGGGATACAACTTTTTAAGTTCAAATGCTGCAGACAGATAGCCTGGACGCCAGCCAAACTTAGCCCCCGCCCACAACATTTGAGGTCAGGAAGTTCGGTCTGGACTTGATCTGTTGTGGAGCAACTGTGCTCGAACCAGAGCAGCTGTTACAGACCAATCAAATTGTCAGGGCGGGCTTTATACGATGATGGACAAGTGATCAACAGTAACGGAATCAACCACGTCACCAAAGAGCGCTTGGGTTGAATTTGTTTACAACAAAGATGGCTGTCATCGCGTCTGTTATAGAAGATATCGACAGCGCATACATTTTAAAAGAGGAACAGAGAACCGCGATCACGTATGCATACACAATGCCACACCCGTCCGCGCGACACGGAAGCTGCCGCCTCTGCCTTTGCTCTGCCGAGGCCTGCCTTTGACTTGCAGCGTCTGTGAGACGTCTGTCTCTGTTGCTCTGATTGGTTGGAGGTCTATCCAACTGAGTACAGAGGCGTTTCTTTCCTAGTTTCGTTTGAAACACGCGCCATAATCACAGTCCAATGGAGCAGTATCAGACTCACATTCTGACTGGAATCTGAGTATGACGACGTCAGACTAGCAGACAGCATAGATTCAGTCTTAAAGGACTTCATTGTTCATGCAGCAAGAGTAGCCAATCAGGGTAGCAATCAACACCAGCTGTGACAGTCCTCGTGGAAAACATGGTGGCCCTTCCAAAGGTATACACTTTGAACCAGATACAGCAAATCACTTTGCGACAATGTGTCCATTAAACTTCTTTGATCATAGACACATATAATGATAATTTAAATTCCTGTAACAGGGACTATTAATCTTACCATCATCTTGCAAACACTCGCAGCACACACGCACCCACACGCACATGCACCCACACGCACACACACACACACACACACACACACACACACACACACACACACACACACACACACACACACACACACACACACACACACACACACATATAATGATAATTTCCTGTTTCCTGTGGTCAGGGACTATTAATCTTACCATCAACCATCTTGTCAAGTGACAGTCGTCCAGATGAGATTCCTGCTGCTGGAGATGACAGGAAGGACAGGAGGAGTGGAGGGATACAGAGAGAGGAATATCCCTCATCTGACAAGGCCTACAGTGGGACATGAGCAATCAAATTCAGAGCGCCGAGCTAGCCACGTTGACGAGTGCTAATAAAGTGGATTCCATGCTTGCGGTACTTCAGGGAATACACAAAAGTTTGGGAGAGATTGGCCTGTTGCTCAGCTTACCTGTCGAAGCAGAACCCAGGCTTGTTTGTGCGTGCGCCCCGTTTCATGATCTTTTCAATTCGGAGCAAGTTCTCAGCAGCTGCTTTTCTATTGAACTATTTGCGTCTCTCCTGCCGCTCTGTAGATCTCCTCTGGAGCCAATGAACTCTCGGATTTCTAAAAAGGAAATGACAAGTATTGTATTTATTTGATACCATGACAGCTCTTCTTACTTCTTACTTAACACAGAGGTGCATATCAAACATTCTAAAAGTTTGAGGAATGCCAGACTTAACCTTTTACCACCTGCTGTTCTGCCTATGTGACACTAGCACTATATAGAGCTTTTTATGGACTGCCAGTTCTATGAAAACTTATATGTGTCTTGTAACATGAATATGAACATGTAGATCGGTCGTTACTCCTAGGGTTTGATGGAGTGACAAAAATCCGCGGTCAAGTCGGACAGTTTCCAGCGGTTTCCAGCAGCCTTCAGGCTGAACCGGAAGTCACAGAAACACTCACATCCGGTTAGGTCCAATTTGGACTCATTAAAATGTTATCAGACCCATATATCAGCTTGTACGCGGTCTCCCAATTAGTTTGATTCTGACAGAGTGGCCTGTTTAAATGCTCTGCATGCGATCTGTTGCTGATGTTAATATACAACAGACTGTAGATGATGCGTAATCTGAACAGATTTAGTCTCTGACTACTAAACCCCATCAACATGTATTCTATTAAAATAAGACAAAGATCAAACAGAATCCCTCCAATTCAACAGCCATGACACATTTATATAATGTTGACTCAATTCTGAACATCAGCTGAGAGCCAGGCGTTTCCCAGCATGCTGTCTTGCAGTCGGTGGAGAGCAACTTGCAGAGCCTGGCTCTAAAAACTGGGTCTGCATTGGTCGCGTGAGGTTATCGTTGCCAACGTGTGCGTGACGTCGGAGCAAGTCGGACACAAATCTAACCAGCGTGCATTGGGCGGCCATCGCCGGTGATGGATTCCGCGCAGGCATGTATCAGTCCCTCCAGAAAAACGCGATTATGCGATCGCATAATTCAATGCATAATCAGCCAAAGTCCACAAATTTTTGCAGGGTCCGCATTTTTGTTCAAAAACGCCGCACTTTCGCCGCATAAATTGCCGATTTCCTCGCAAAATATGCGGGGCTTGCATAATTTCATAATCCCCGCATTTTCATTTAAAAAAAGTCACATAATCTTATCAGAAAGTTGAAACATGTGTGTACTTCACACAAGAGCAGCCATTTTCCCCTGTTGCCATGGGAAGGTTATTACGCTACGTGAACATCATCGAAAAGCAGGGTGCTGGGGGGAATCACTTTTTTTTCCTCTTTTTCATCAAACCGCAATTTATGCAATTTCATCGCTTAAAATTGCATAAATATCCTGCATATTCCATCACATTTTTTAAAACGTGCCGCATAATCAAGGATTTTTGCCCACAACAATCACAAAAAAGTTTTTCTGGAAGGACTGATGTATATGTTATTTAAATATTCCGACAGTGACCCAGAACTTTACGCTAACTGACCTAATGTGCTTTTTCTGCATAGTTGAGCTGTTTTACACATATTTCAAGATTATATGGGGAGATTATTTGTAAAGCCTCTTATTGTTCTTTTCTTTTTTTCTTAAAGCAAATCTCCACACCCATTAAAATCTGCAATGTCAGCAGGAGAGAGTTCTCAGTTGTTTGCAAGTTATTGTCGCATGGTATTTACAGTAGTGGAATTGTTGTGCACACAAATTATACCCTCGTATGACTTAAGAGACTGTTGAATTAATTAGAAAAGGATTTCGCGGCCTTGGTGATTGGTTGAATTTGCGTGAATTGTTGCGATCGCAACATCGCGAAATCCTGGAGGGAACAGTAACACTACACATCATACACTCTGACAGGAGTTTAGAGTCTCTCTGAAAGTATAAATTCCACATCATCTGCCCTTAAAAGCATATTTGAATTAGGGAAGCTGTGTTAATATGTGAAGTTCAGTATAGTAATATTATATGCTAGTATAGGCTACTGCTGTACATTCATCTTTGGGTTACGGTTTATTTTTGCCTTGCAGAAAAAAAAACATTTCCTCCACAAAGTCAGTTTGGACTCTGCTGTTTTTACTATAAACGGAAGCCACTCTCACTTGAGTCTCTTAGGCGGTTAAAGAGGAGCTGATGTGATGCAATTGGTATTTTCAGATCTGGCCTAGGGCTAGGCTACAGTTGGAACTGTTCCAAACCCTCCACAATGCTTTTGTCTCTAGCATAGTTAGCTGTTAGCGTAGTCACTTGTAACAGCATATGCAATGTGATATCATGACTTTGCGTAAACATACACGGCCACTTTCTTAAGCCAAGTGGCGTGTTATCTGTACGAATTTTGAGTGCCGTATACGGCCGACATGTTGGGTTTAGGAAAAAAAGAACCGGTTGGGTTTGGGAAAAGAAGAAAGCTACGGTTGGCTTCAGGAAACGTGACACGCTGGACACGATCCCCGGTCTCCTGGGTGTAAGTCCTGTGTTTGACCCATCCACCACCCCGCCCAACCTCCCTACGCGGATATTGGCCCTTTCATACTACTCGCTACAGCGTAAATTCACACGCAAATGGCAAGGTAATGTATGTCAATGGAGGCCAAACAGAGTCAATAAACATGCTACAAAGCGAGTATGCGTCTTGATCACACGCCAATAATGGCATACGAATTGGTGGGTCATACATACGCCACATGAGATCAGTCTGGCATATGTGAAGTAAGAAATCTGGTTTGGTTCGACATGCAAAACTAAAAGACTAAGACTAAAACAGCCCTTTATGGCCAAAATCTGTGACGTTTTTCTGTCATTTGCATGTAGCTTGTTGGCGTGACCCATTTAACTATATTGATGTTTCTCATTCAAGTGAGAAGGAGAGCAGATGGAAGCAAAAAGGAAATCGTCAGACTCCGCTCCCCTCCCTAACTTGCCGTACACAAGCAAGTTTCTTTTCATGTGCATAGGTGCTCGATATAGGGGCTAACAAAAAAATTAAATCACAGTTATTTGCGGCAAAAGATGTGTGACCCTTACAGTTTCCTCATCAGAGATTCACTAGCCTCTCTCTGGTAGCCCCATCAAGCTTGATACAGAGGGCATGGCGGGGCAGGGATCCAGCAGGCTCGTGGCCTGTGCCAGGAAGTGCTCTGTAAAGCACATGGTGGGAGCCTGCAGCACCAATCAGCCTGTACTGAGGTTGTCAATGGGCTCATTAGCGCTCATTACAGAGACCTCTTGGGCACCTGGGTGCCCTTCAGAGCTCTTATGGCAGGGGGTGGGTGGGGGTTGACTGTGGTTCGAGTGAGGGGCAAAAGCAAGGAAAAACCGAGAGCAAAAAGAGGGCAACAAAAGACATATTGCATGTTTTTTGTCTCGTTGGAGTTAAGGGGGGAAAGACTGATGGATCTGGGGGAGGAATGGAATGAAGACGGTGAGGATAATGATGTTAGACTACACTGACACAAAAAGGTAATTGAAGAAAATCACAAAAACTGTTTGTTTTTCTACAGTGTTCACCTTGGAGGAAAAGGACCTTTACTGCTTCCAAATTGGAAAGGCTGTAAAAATGAGCAACATGGCTAGCAGCGATATCACAATGGACCAAAAACTTCAGTTCTGTTATTTTAGTTACACGTGCAAATTGTATGCTAAAGCTAAAATATGTTCAAAAAATGTTCTTCTCTTTAGTTTGTGTCTATAGAGTGCATGTTTGACTTAATACACATTTTACACAAAAACTAAAATATGCTGTGGTCAGTCTAAAGCCCTATTCGCACGGGATTAGTATCATCTGGGGACTTAGTACAGTATGATATAGAAATTACCCTTAGTGTGGCGCATTCACGTGGGATAAGCGAAGCCTGCTTTTACTAGAATTTACTTATCTGTAACGTTACCCCAAGATTTGGCTACCCCGGAGGCGCAGGGAAGACGGCCAGGGCGAGGCCGCCGCACCGCACTTGGGTCGGGGTTCCGTATATTTTTGGGCTATGCCCATAGTACCCTATCATCCCCGCGGCGGCGACAACCACACAGCATCACATCAGCCCTCGTAAAAAACCGCGACGACTCGGGGAAGGAGGTCTTCGGTCGGACAGTGGCCCAGACTAGGTTGTTCATGAAAGGCAGCATCCGCAGCCCCACTCCTCCCCACGTCCTATATCCATCTTCGTGAGATGGATAAAATGGTGCACAGGAAAGAAAAACCTTGAAAAACTGAGATATGACCACGCCAAATCACAGACATGTCGATTCGCACGGTACTAATATTATCTCAAGACCCCAGTGTTCAGCGAAATATGGTAATTAATCATTTGCGGGGTAATTTTGACTTAATAAATCACAGACATGGCCGATTCGCACGGGATTCAGATCACAGACAACCGCCGTAATTATTACAGATGAATAGAGGTCACCTGGTAATACTTATCCCGTGTCAATAGGGCTTAAAGTGGCCATATTATGCTCATTTTCTGGTTCATAATTGTAATTTGAGATTGTATCAGAATAGTTTTACATGGTTTAATTTTCAAAAAACACCATATTTTTTGTTGTACTGCACATTGCTGCAGCTCCTCTTTTCGCCCTGTGTCAGGTCTCTGTTTTAGCTACAGAGTGAGAAATCTCACCTTCTGTAACATCTTTGTTGTCAGTCGCACATAATACGGGCACTTTAAACACATCAACTCACCAACCTGTATGCTTGGCTATGAAAAACACTGATCGCGAGTGTACTGTGTCTGCATTTTTAGGTAAAATATTACGTTGTCCATAAAATAAATGATGAGGTGAATCCAGATTAGCACTTACCAACAGCTTCTCTTTGTGGCGCTTTAGCTTTCACACTCTGACTTGAAGTGCAACGCATTGATGATAAAGCTAAAAGTATTTTACTTTCAGCCCTCTGTGTGCTGAGCACTGAAGTTATCATCAATTTTACGGTCATTGGTGCAACTTTATTTTGCACACGTACAAAAGAAGACACTGAAAAGAGAAGGCCCCCTCGTAACGAGCTACCTATGCCACCTTTCTATGAGCAGTTCAGAGGATAAGCAGAGCCCAGAGGTATAGACGCGTTGTTTGAATGGAGGAGCTCTCATATTGACACCAATACAAGTAGACAGAACTGTCAAAAAGAGCATTTACACAGATATTATAGAGATTTTAGACTATGAAAAGAAAACCCTGTCAAAAGAAATGAATAATAAATGATATGCGTCAGCAGATTTATACTTTTCCAGCCCCAGGATTTCACTCATCTGGCAAGGTTATTTTTGCTCAGCATCCCTAAAAATACCAGCAGTCATAATCAATATAATACATTTTGTTGAATGAAATTAGACCTCAAAACTATGACTTACCTGATATGGTAAATTACCATAGCTGTATATTTGGGGATTGTGTGAAACCAGCTTTCCTAATGTCAGGAAACGACACAATATCAGCCAGATTATAGCCGACCCGGAAGACATAGGCAAAAACAACCGTTTCATCCCGTTTATTGTTTCTGTGACAAATTGGGTGAGATTCCCTGCACTCATCACTTGTCCTTTGTGCTTGTCTACATAAATTTCTTCATATTTATTTAACACATTGCTCTAGTTATTTCATATTGTATTCATTTTCAGTTTGCTACCATTTACGATGGCTTTTGTGTAATATTTCTGCACTTGCTATCCCAGGTTTGTTTGTGTTAAAATTGTTTTTAATTCAAATTTTAACAAACACACAACCACTGGTGATGTTACGCTCTGTGCCGAGGCTTCGGAGCGCGTGTCGAGAAATCCCCCATAAGTTTTCCACGAAGCGCGTATCGATGCTTGCATCGTTTTAGACTAATGCCGGTATTGGTGACGCCCAAAGCCTCGCTGCCCGTCCATACCACGTGTCTGGTTTAGAAGTGGTTTACATTTTGGCGGACACAGTTGAGAAATGAAGGTTCTTAAATAAAAACGCTATACCCTCTTCATCATTCACTGCCCTCTGCCCCGGCTAAACCACTGCCAATTCTTCAGTTTTAGCCCTTCATGCCATTATTATAATATGACCATAGACTGCTTTACAAACTTTGATAGCCACAATCCTCTCAAGGCAATTAATATAAAGTTATGTTATACAATCATTATATACCGCCAGACTATATTGATATAAATGGATTACATGGAAATAGATTTTTTCTTTAAAGGTCCAACGTGTAGGAATTTCTCCCATCTAGCGTTGAGATCTCTACATCACAATCAACTCTCTGGCACCACGCAGTTCAAAGTACGTATTACAGCTACGGTAGCCTTCACGCTTCAAAAAGCCGGTCTCTTGCTCTTTTCAGTATCCTTTTTCTTGGCAAAGAAGAAGACTCCTGTTCTTGAAATTTGGATTTTGAATACGTGGGGTCCTCCAGGTTTCCTTCTTCAAACTTGCCGGGGCCGGGAAGCTACGATACCCATTAGCAGCATTAGCAGCACCTGGGAGTTTATCATGTGACAAAGAAAACGCAAAAGGCGGAGCAGTATGTCCTGTATGTCCCTTACCGGCTAACGTATTTCAAGATGGCGCATGAATATGGAGCATCTACCCCAGTTCATGCGAATGCAAATGTAACATTTCAAGCCAAAATGAATACGTGGAATTGATGGTGGTGGTAAACATTAATGAAAAAGGACAAGTTTGTGAACGGGCAACACCGATTTTGATAATGAACAACTAAACACGTTACACACTGGACCTGTAATATTTCTAAGCCTTTACTCCCGCAAAATCCAGAGTATCACAGATCACATCAGATCATTGGTAATCTATGAGCCTTTTTTACCCTCTTTGACCAACTGGTGGTACTGTGAGCACATGAAGCCTCGAGAAATCAATCCTTTTGCGAACCAATTATCGCCATCACTATCAACCACAGTATAGGTTGAGTTAGAGTTCAATTTTTTAAGTTGCAGGTTTGAATAGTTAATTACCACTCACCTTTTCTCTGTCCCTTGGTCTGGTCCACCATTCTGGAATGTTTGGGTAGGAGCCGCTGAGCATTTCCTGTGTATTTATGCTGCTAATGATGTCATCACTGACATCATTGGACCAGTCCAATTGATGGGGGTTTCTTATGCGTAGAGACAATCCTTGTCGTTGGTTGATGCGTCTGAGAGGTAATTGGGGGGAGATACTTACCTTGTCAAGTGTCCTTTAATTGTGTAGAGGAGCACAATATATAAGTCTAGCTGTGTGGAGATATTTGTAATGTTAGAAATAAATGTTTTGTCCACCTCTTGGAGATAGTGGGGCAGTACAAAGCCCTAATAGCTCAACGGTACCCACCCACTTTATTAACGGCTCTGGTTCCGGAAGTGATTTTCCCCGTTCAATATCTCCATTGATGTTTCATTAAATGCTTATATAAAGAGTTTTAAGCCTGGAAGCAAGCCAACCAGCACCGAGATGAGTCATGACCATAAAACATTTGATTCGGCGCAAAATAACATTTGGAAAATGTTAAAAAGCTCGCTAGCTGTTCGCGATTCCACGGGTTCACGATTCCAAGTGTTCGGTAAATATTTCCATGGTAACAGCGAGCTCCACCAATCAGATACGCCGCTGTGGTGCCTAGGGTTGTGGGTAGTGTAGTACTTCTCCATGACATTGCGAATAAAATATGTTTTTCCTAAAATAAGGTTGATTTTATACGGACTTTTAGCTTCTACAGGAACATAAACGTTTGTTTCACATCCTCGAAACTTGCGGTCAGCCTGCCCTGCATGGTTTAGACATTCTGGCTGATAATCAAAATCCTAATGGAGAAAATGAATGGGATTTCTACTTCCTGAACCACACTGTTGAGCTCCATAAAGGCAGTGGCATTTTGGTGCTCGGGGGGGCAAGCCGTGCTGATACAAACACATGCTTTGTTTCATTTTGTACGAGTAGACTTTGTTAGTTTGTAGATTTTGCTAAAGTTTTCTTTTGAGAGTTTTAAGTTTGTTCATTTATATGTGTATTTGGCACACTGTAAATAAATATGCACACATTGGAATTCAAGAAGTCTGCCATCCTATCATTTTTTTGACCCTCTGGCTACTTTACACGACATCATCATTGTGGACAACAACCGACGTGGCATCTGGGCCTCACAATGACCTCACATTAGACAATTTCAAATCCTCAAACTAAAGTACCAATTAATACTATTATATTGGGCTGGGAACCAGAGGGTTGTTGGTTCAAGTCCCGTACAGACCAAAGTACGGAGTGTGGATTGGAAGCTGGAGAGATGCCATTTCACCTCCTGGGCACTGCCAAGGTCCTCTTGAGCAAGGCAACGTACCCCCAACCGCTCACGGCACTGGTCCAGCACTGGCAGCCCACTCACTCTGACATCTCTCCACTTGTGCATGGATAGGTCCTGAGCATATCTGTGTGCAGTATTTCAGGCCTATGTGTAGTGATTTCTAACAAACAGAGTGTACATTGTAATTCCCCCAATAAAAATGTATTAAATTAATACACCTATCATCTCCTACTAACCCAATGGATCTCCTGGATCCTAAAGTCCCACACTATACAATAGTGATGAAGGAACATGTCAACTGGGTGACTCATGGATGTCTCTTTCATGGACAACAGGACAACAACGGAGCACTATGGCTTTATTGGGCTTTGGACACACACACACACACACACAATTGTACTTGTTGGAAGGATTGTTGGTTTTTGGTCTTGTAAGATTAGCTGTTAATAAGAATATCACCAGACTTATCCTTCAGTTATTCGGTACAAAAAATAAGTCAATGTGTATATGTATAAATTTAACACAAAAAGTAAGGACATTTGTGTTTGGTAGATTATTTCTCTGTGTAGGGCCAGAGTAACCTGCTTAGGGGCCCCGCAGCGAAAAATATAGCTGTGAGCCCCCATGGTTTATTTTACTTTAAGTTCATTAATTGATATAGCCCTGTACCCTATGCATGTCTAAAATTACTTTAAAGAGTGGTGCATACCTACAAACAACAACCAATCACGTGACAGAAGGAAGAAATTTACATAAAAAAAGTATTTTGAAAGAACAGATAGATACCTTGAATGAAACTGATTACATTGGAAATTTTAAGTTTCATTCTAAATTAAGTAGCTCCTAATGGATTATTTCAAGTGACGCAAACTTAGTTTTGTAAGGAAAGCAAACTACCCAAGTTGTCCACAAGCTGCAAACTACTCTCAAAATCTCGAAACACAAGCAGCAGCAATGGCAGACTTTTTCACAGACTCAGTGAAGAAGCATATACGCCAGTGTGCACGTCTGTGATGTCAGAGGGATTACTGTATAACTATTTGAGTACAATGACAGTGGTTGACCACTGTAAACTTAAAATTACAAATGACTCAGAAAAACAGTGGCCAATGACCTTTTTTTAAAAGGTCCTATGATATGCTGCTTTTTGGATGCTTTTATATAGGCCTCAGTGGTCCCTTAATACTGTATCTGAAGTATCTTTTATATAGACCTTAGTGGTCCCCTAATACTGTATCTGAAGTCTCTTTTATATAGACCGTAGTGGTCCCCTAATACTGTATCTGAAGTCTCTTTTATATAGACCTTAGTGGTCCCCTAATACTGTATCTGAAGTCTCTTTTATATAGGCCTTAGTGGTCCCCTAATACTGTATCTGAAGTCTCTTTTATATAGGCCTTAGTGGTCCTCTAATACTGTATCTGAAGTCTCTTTTATATAGGCCTCAGTGGTCCCCTAATACTGTATCTGAAGTCTCTTTTATATAGGCCTCAGTGGTCCCCTAATACTGTATCTGAAGTCTCTTTTATATAGGCCTCAGTGGTCCCCTAATACTGTATCTGAAGTCTCTTTTATATAGGCCTTAGTGGTCCCCTAATACTGTATCTGAAGTCTCTTTCCCAAAGTTCAGCCTTGGTGCAGAATTACAGCCACTAGAGCCAGTCCCACAATGAGCTTTCTTTAGGACGTGCCATTTTCTGTGTCTGTAGCTTTAAATGCTAATGAGGAGGAGAGAAATGGGGCAAGGTGGGGGGTGGGGGTGTGGCCTTGACCAGCTTGCCATGGGTAAAGCAGAGAAAGGGGAGGTAACCTTTCCCCTTATGACGACCTATAGGGAAGATTCCAGATCGGCCCATCTGAGCTTTCATTTTCTCAAAGGTGGAGCAGGATACCCAGGGCTCGGTTTACACCTTTCGCCATTTCTAGCCACTGGGGGACCATAGGCAGGCTGGAGGAACTCATATTAATGTTAAAAAACCTCACAAAGTGACATTTTCATGTCATGGGAGCTTTAAATGTTTGAGTAAACACAAACCATTTTGGGTAAACTTGTAACCCATTGTTCCCATTCACATGAGCATAGGTATTACTGAGATACGAAGCCAGCTAAGACACAAAGACACATCTGAAACAATCATCGGGTAGGAACAATAATCTTTTTTTTACGTAGCACTTTGTGTTTTCAAAAACTGGCTTTGTAAAGAATGTGGTAAAGCAGCAAAGCAGGGTTAAAGGTGGCATGGAGTGGCTCCTTGGGGGGGGAAACTGGGGCATTACAAAGCAGTTCTGAAGTACTGAAAGGAAGATAAGTAGGACAGTGTCCCTTTAAAAAGCAGTAAGGGGAGGAAGAACTGTGGGACATAAATGTTTAGTGCCTTTACAGAGGAGGAGTACGGAGCTGCGGAGATAGGAGGCAGCGATATAACAGGGTGAGGGTTTAAAGGAGTGTAAAGGCAGCTCGGTGGAACATAATCCAAGAGGCCTTTTGTTCTCTTTGCAACGTGATACTGTTGCTTCATAAAAAGGCACTTCAATTGAGTGAGTGTATTGAGTGGGTGCATGAATTTGATTTCATTCCAAACGGCATTTTCTAATACGTATTCTGCTCAGGTGTCACCAAAGATGAAATACAATTAAGGGACATCAATCTGATATACCATTCTGCACAGAGAAAACTTGTACAAAAAATCAACAACAAAAACCCACTGAAAACACTAGAGCTGAAAATGAGGGCACCGAGAAGAATACTTGCATTAAAGCCCTCGATTCACAATATTTGCTCTTCATATTACTCATACAAGAGATTCCCACCTGGGAGCAAGGTTGCCTTTTAACAGGCAATGTCAATGAATGTTGCCTGCACCTAACATGACACAGATTCCTCTCCTGGTAAAAGCTTCAATCCAAAACTCCCCCCTTTTACTGCGCCTCAGATATATCGTCATAAATGTTTCAGAGCCAGCAACACAATATAGAAACAAATGGCAAGGATAAATACTCAATACTCCCTGCAATGGGGATAAGGCCCCCGAAATATGTTTTGGAAACATAATCAGCATCATAGCAGCTCTGTGTGTCTGTTTACACTGTGGCCAGTACCATCGCTCCCCTCTCCTCCAACAAACAAGAGGACGGGGGTATGGAGGAGAGGAATAAAAAAAAAAAAAAAGCAGGAAATATCTTTTGCATATTATTTTAAGTAACTGTTCAAATTTCATTTCAGAATGGTAATCCACAAAACAAATATGTAGCGGCATATTTTAAAAAGGGAGGCTCTGCTCGCTTCAATTTCCTATTGTGGCGTTCGGCGTGTGTTTGCTCTTTGTGTCTGTTTGAATTGATTTGCACAGCTCGGCAGACAAGGGCTGAATGCTCAGACCAAGAATCCATAATTTCATATGATCTGATAGTTCTGCAGTATTAGATTGATTTTCCCTCCCCCCTTCTCCCTCACTCCCGCTCTTTGGTGTTGATGTTAACAAACAAGCCAGGGTACCTGAGCTCATGGATCCAGAGGAGAGCAAAGAGAGGCATTTTGTTCAGGCTAAGGTGATAATGTGGAGACGGGGGGACATGTTTGTTTGAGGAAGGGGATATGTTTGTTATGTGTTGTTTTCTGAGGAGGTACTTCCCATCTAGCCTATTTAGCTGGCGGGCTGTGGTGTCTGCAGCCGCACAATATCCAGGATTGGAAGCTGCTTATCTATAGCCGGTTAGGTCTGCACGGTATACTGCTGTTACTTCATATGCAAAAGTGTGGTAGTGATGATGCCTAACAGAAGATGAATGGATTAGATTTTGGTTCTGATGGAAAATAAGATATCCACCCATGATACCATAATTCTGTAACAGGGAACTAGAGACAGTAACATGCTACTCTGTACACTCACTTACAGGGCCCTATATTGCGCCCGGCACAGCCCGACGCGAGTGTCTTTGCTAGTTTAAGAACGACGCAGTTGTCAATTTCCCGACCAGCGCACATGTCGTTTAAACAGCAAATGCACCTGCGCCCATCGGTGCGCCCATGGGCGTGCTGGTCTTACAGGGAGGTGTGTTCAGGTGCATTCTGGGCGTGTTGCTATCTTGAGGCAGCGGGAAGTGATCGCGCCATTGACCAATAAAAACCTGGTCTAAAGTCAATAACGCAGCATTTCATTGTTATTTTAACAGCGCGTTAGTAAAATTTGCTTAGGCTCGTGCACAGGGCGCGCACACTATGCTTGTTACACACACACACACACACACACACACACACACACACACACACACACACACACACACACACACACACACACACACACACAGGGAAGCGCAGCAGCATACAGAAATGCAGAAGATTACAAATAAAAATATTACGGTGCAAATCCAAACGCGCTTGGCTTTTAAAGGGAATGGGAGATGACCCTCTGATTGGTTTATTGCATGAAAAACACCCCTATGAATTAATGAAGACACTAAGTACAACCCTTTAGAACCATGCGCCCGGTGCACGGACCCTTTTTTCCACCGTCAAACTAGCAAAAGTGGATTTGGCCACGCCCTTAACGCACCTGCGCCAGGCACTTCACACCGTGCGCTTAGATCGTTAAAATAGGGCCCTCAATCTCCCTAGTCTAAAACGACGACGTTTCATTTACGGGATAGTTCAGGGGCCGCCAGAGGCTATGCCGGATGTCCCTCATTTTCGGCCGGATGTCCCTCACCTTCCACTGTCTTTGTGTTGGCATTCTAAACACGGTTGATTCGGGAAAGTAAAATTCTCATCACACACTCAACAGCCATTTTAATCCCTACGTACAAACGTTCCACCAAAACATGTTCCTTCCCGAGGCTATTTTGCAGAGGTACCGTTGCTGCGTCTGTCGCTTAGCACCGTCCCAGACGATTGTGATTGGTTTAAAGAAATACCAATATACCAGAGCATTTTCTCCCATCCCGGGAATGCTGTGTGGACTAGCCAGACCCTCCTGTACAGCGCTGTGGAGGAAGGTCTGGCAATGCGAGACTACAATCTCTCCAATCTAATTCTTTTGTTGGACGTGGGTCCACAAAAAGCTGCTGTGGCTCAGGTGGTAGAGGGGTCATCTTGCAATCCGAGGGTCAGGGGCCCTGCAGTCCACATGTCAAAGTGTTTTTGGGCAAGACAAGGAACTCTGAATTGCTGCACCACCGGTGTGTGACTGTGTGTGAAAGTTTATCTGATGAGCAGGTGATGTGAATGGTGTGTGAATGGTTCCTGTAGTGTGTAAAAGCGCTTTGAGTAGTCTGTAAGCGCTATATAAATACAGTCCGTTTTTTTACATTTACATAACAAAATGTCAGCCTGTCTCCTGAAAATCTGTTTATACTAGCGCTGTCAAAATGAAGGCTATAATGGGGGCCTGGGGGGCTCGTCTGGTGTAGCGTGTGCCAATGTACAGAGGCATAGTCCTCAACGCGGCGGTTGCGGGCTCGGTTCCAACCTGCGGCCCTTTGCTGCATGTCGTTCCCCCTCTCTCTCCCCTTTTCACGTCTAGAGCTGTCCTGTCTAATAAAGGCCTAAAATGCCCCCAAAAAAACGTTTCAAAATGAAGGCGATAATAAGGAATCAACTCAAATTCCTTTGAACGCCTCTACATTTTATAACGCGCGATTAACACGCGTTCTGTGATTTGGGCTTCAGGCCGCTCCGTGGTTTGAGAAATTAGGAAGTGATGCAGCAGTAACTAGGGGTTAAAGTGGGCCGGAATGATCCGGAATGATCCGGAATGATCCGGAATGATCTGGAATGATCTGGAATGATCCGGAACGACGGTGTTCCGGCAGCTTTGATTCATAAGTAAATTTATCTAATTGGCAGTTTCTTACATCACTGTTTCCCATTTGTTTAAAATAACACCAAATATCCATTCCAGTGTTTCCTTTATTCACTCTCAGCAGCGCACCGGCGTGAGTCCATGAACAAGGCGGGAGCGTGCCTATTTTTCCACATTTCTAAGAAATGTATTTTTCACTGAAAATTAGGCCCTATGTTCCCACAGCGCTATGTTCATACATTTCTAAGAAATTTATTTTTCACTGAAAATTAGGCCCTATGTTCCTACAGCCCTATGTTCCCACATTTCTAAGATTCTTTTCAAAATTAGGCCCTATGTTCCCACATTTCCTTTTTCATAAATTTGTATCAGATTTTATCCCCCTAACCCTAAAAAAATGTTGTGGAGGATAGGGGTTAAATTGAAGGGAAATGTAAGAACACAAGACCTAATTTGAAAATGTCAAACATAGAGCCTAATTTCAAGAAAAATCTTAGAAATGTGGGAACATAGGGCTGTGGGAACATAGGGGCTAATTTTAAGTGAAAAAAAAATTCTTAGAAATGTGGGAACATAGGGCTGTGTCTGTGGTGAGTTCACATGTCTGTAATAATAACAACAGGACAGGCGTATACTATCTGGTAAAGTCGGATGAACAGGTGAAGATCACGTTGTCGGTAGCCTACCGTTTACAAACCTGGTAGTGATCGCCATGGTATAGGGCTGCAGCGCCGATGTTTTCAGCTGAGCTAGACCAGAGAATATTCAGTCAAATATATTGGTGTTGCTGTTCTGCCCTCATTGTTCTCAGTGAGGTTACCTGGAAGTGAATGTAGCCCCGGTGTGTCTTATGTGGAGTGACTTTCAGACTCTCTTTATATACAGTTTATAGTCGGACTCCAAGGGGAGAAGATCAGGTGTGCTGTGGTAGTTAACCTCGTCAAAGTTTGTTATCAGTATGGCCCTGTATCAGGACCTTTTAAAGGACCTGTCTGAACTGCAGTTGAGGTATGTAACTACTACTACTAAAGAACATATACTCAACTACTGTACTTAAGTACAAATGTTGAGCTACTTGTACTTTACTTGAGTCTCTTCTTTTCATGCCACTTTCTACTTCTACATTTCAGAGAGAAATATTGTACTTTTTACTCCACTACGTTCATCTGTTACAGCTTCAGTTACTAGTTACTTTACAAATTAAGATTTTTGCACACAAAACACACGTAGTTTATAAAATCTGATGTTTTATTATAAATTAAACTACCCAATAATATAAAGGCCTACATAACAGTTGAAATGATTGACCGATTAAAATCGTAGTTGATTGGCAGAACGGTTTGGATCGTTTCCAGTTTCTAAAATGTGAGCATTTTTCTGCATCGAGTACTTTTACTTTTACTGATGATACTTACATACTTTTACTTGTAGTATCTGAAGATTTACAACAGATTTACAACTTTGCTCTATACTTTTCTGTTAGGAGCTAATATGGAATTTGCTCTCTGAAGATTTACGACTTTAACTTATGTCTCTGTTAGAGACTTATGTGGGCTTTGTTCTATTCTGTCCCTTACCCCCCCCACATAACTATGTCTTATGTTACACCATGCCAGAGCATATATCCTGTATTTCAACAGCAGAATGTCAGAGTGACTATTTTGAGAATTGGGAAACTGTCCTCTCCAGATCTTCTGCAGGGTCTGTAATTGATGCTGAATTCTTTGATGTAATAAACCTTTTACAATCAAGAACAGTGTCAGCGGATTCCTCTCCATACATCATCACAGCATCGCTACTAAAGATACCACATACTCAAGTAACATTTTTAATACAGGACTTTTACTTGTAACAGAGTATTTTTTGCAGTGGGTATTAGTACTTTTACTTACAGTAAGGGATCTGAATACTTCTTCCACCACTGATATTAACTGACACACCTGAGACCTACAGTAGGTCAATAGAGTGGGACACCTGATGGAGTCCTGGACGGGGCATACTAGGAACTGAGTGGACCTGTGAAGACATCTACAGTGTACTTCTGTGAGCAGTACAGGCGTGGTGCTATTGGTTTTATCTGTCTTGTCTTTTATGTGCATTAAGGATAGTCTATGGGCCCTATTTTAACGATCCAAGCGCCTGGCACAGGTGTGTTTAGGTCCAAATCCACTTTTGCTAGTTTGATGGTGGAAAAAAGGGTCTGTGTGCCGGGTGCATGGTTCAAAAGGGTTGTACTTAGTGTCGTCATTAATTCATAGGGGTGTTTTGGGCGTAACATGCAATAAACCAATCAGAGTGTCATCGCCCATTCCCTTTAAAAGCCAGGCGCGTTTGGACCTTGGCACATTGCTATTATGATGGAGGATTTGCACCGTAATATTTTTTATTTGTGATCTTTTGCATGTTTGTGTGCTGCTGCGCTTCCCTGTGTGTGTGTAACAAACATAGCGTGGGTGCTAGGGCTGGGACGATTCGTCGACATAGTCGACGTCATCAAAGTCATCGACTATGTAAATGCGACGACACAAATAATTTGCGTCGACGCGTCACTAAATAAAATAAATAAATAAAACTCACGTGCAAATTAATTATTGTAATGCGGAACGTAGTTCTGAAGCTAGCCGAGCTCCTCCGCCTACATGACGGTCCAGTGAGTGAGTCAGAGATAGCAGCACGAAAGGACGAATATGGCGAGGGGTGGCGACCCACAAGAGTTCCCGGCCGGCCTCTTTAAGATCGCAAGTTTGGCAAAACTTCGAGACTGTATGGCTGCAGCCTGGAGCCTCCCGTGTCATGTCCTCTTGTCTAATGCCGTCCCCGCCTCGAAAACTTCTGTCTTCGGGTCAGTTCCAGTAGTAACCTACAGGCGAGAGAGTGGTGGATAAGACGAGGACTGTGTGTCGGCGTTGTTCTGCAGTTGTTGTGTAGCCTTTAGATACATATAATTAAAGTTAAATTAAAGAAAGAAGAGCTTGGATGTTAAACAAGAGCTTATTCATTATTTTACCTACTGTTAAAAAAAGCAAATACAGGCTACTCTTTTTGCACTTGCTCTGTTTACTTTAAGTTTTTATTTTTGTATTCCTCCTGAAAGTGACTGTATTTTGTGGTTGGATTGATAGCTACATCTGGCTTCAGGTTGCACTACAAATTCATTTTACTTGAACAGTGCAGTGTTAAACTATTTTAATAAATAGAGATTTGAACCTCATTGAAATTTGTTTTGTTGAAATTGTTATTAATTGAGCAATGGGCAAATAATCGCTAATTGAAAAATTAATCGTTAGATTAATCGAAAAATTAATCGTTAGATTAGTCGACTAATTGAAAAAATTATCGCTAGATTAATCGTTTAAAAAACAATCATTTGGGACAGCCCTAATGCGTGCGCTGTGCACGAGCCTAGGTGCATTTTACTATTGCGCTGTTAAAATAACAATGAAACGCTGCGTTATTGACTTTAGACCAGGTTTTTGTTGGTCAACGGCGCGATCACTTTCCGCTGCCTCAAGATAGCAATACGCCCAGAATGCACCTGAACACACCTCCCTGTAAGACCAGCACGCCCATGGGTGCACAGATTAGCGCAGGTGCATTTGCTGTTTAAATGACGCGGGTGCTGGACAGAAAACTGACAACTGCGTCGGTCTTAAACTAGCGAAGACACTTGCGTCGGGCTTTGCGCTGCGCCGGGTGCAAGATAGGACCCTAGATGTTTTCAAACTCACCTTGAATTGGCCTTAATAAAGGGTTTTTGAACTGAACTGAATTGAGGATCACAATATATATATATATATATAAAAAAGTCCTCAGTATGTATTTACATGTGGCGGTAGTGAACAATGGTATCTGAGAGGCTGCAGTCAAAGTGATGTTCTCCTGCTGCAAAATGGAAAGCCTAAGATCTCTTACAGCCCTGACAAACAGTGCCTTATCAAGAGAACTGAACAGCAGGGGAAATGCACGTTGCATGATTTATATGAGGCAAAACAAGAATAAAACATATTTGCACTGTGTGCTGAAACAAATGAGGTTTCACTCTATATTGGGAAAATCAATACAATAACAGGCTCTTCGCACCCTGTGTGCATGCGTAATAAGCACTACATCCCGCACTGTTACAGTACGCTCAGGATACAGCCGGCAAAAAGTTACAGATTATGATATCAGTAACCTTTTTTTTCTTCCTCTCGTTTTAAACTCCAATCTCGAGCCTCTCGTTCGGGATTTGGTTTGAAGAGTGGGGTGTTAAGTACTAAAACTACAGTTCAGAAGAGGCTTATGTTAAAAGAGTCATCCTGAGACACTCACCCACCGCCTTAAAAAGTGTCTGGGGGGTGGGGGGGAGACAGAGAACTGTGATGCTATCACCTATCTCAACACTCCCCCCACCCTGCACACACACACACCCCATCCATCCCCACCTGCCTTCAACTTGCATGCACCTGTCACAGACTTATACAAATACTTATAGCTGCTGCCAGACGGGCAGGCAGGCAAACACCTCAGAGGGAGGACTGTGGGTGGGCAGGTGGGTAGGTGTGTTTGAAAAGAGAGAGAGACAGAGAAGAGGGGGGAGACAATCACAGAGAGTGACTCTAAGGCAGAGAAAGAAAATAAGTCAATGATAGAGAGAGAGAGAGAGAGAGAGAGAGAGAGAGAGATGGGGATAGAAAAGAGCGATTAGGTTGCAAAGCGGTAACATCCTCCGAGCGTTCCCCTATCAATGGGCGACAAAGCGGAGTGAAGCCCAGGTATTAGCCTTCCCTCTCTCTTCCTGTCTCCCCCACTCTCCCTCCCCCTCATTCTCCCGCCGCGTACCTCCTCTACCTGCCGCCGTCTATTTTAAGCCATTCCTTCAACGCGGCGTGTCAAACAAGCTTGAAATCCCTGCTAATACTAGTTACCCCTGAAACATTGATCTTACTGTTTGGCTTTTAGCTTAGACAAGTCCCCCCTCCCCCCCCCCCCCCACCTCACCCCCCCACCTCACCCCACGAGGGGAATAAAGTTAAGGAGAAAGAAAAAAATAAATAAAAAAAGAAGGTGTTTTGACAGTGACTTTACATTTTGAGCTCATTAAATTCCAGGATCTGTCTCACTTCTACCTGGATCTTTTTTTTTTTTTTTTTTCCAGAGATAAGCCAAATTAATATGAACTCGCCAGGGCCGGGTTTTAAATGCTTTGTGTTATCCAAAGCCCTGCGCTCCATCTCCCTCTCTCTGCTCGCACACTCTCAAAGTTATCACGGGGCTCGTGATAGCCTTTAAACAAGCAAGGTGAAGTGCTTTAATTAAAACTAGCAGCGTTCCATGGGAAAAAGGGAAAGGGAAACGGAGAAGGGGTGAGACTTCATAATTCATCATACCAAAGGGGCTTTCCCACCGGTGGCTAAAGGAAGAGGAAGAGGAGCTAAACATCTCTTAAGTAGAATCATAAAAGATGGCCACTTTAAAGAGCCGCGCGGCTTCCCGTGCGCGGAGCACGCACCTCGGAGACAGAAAAATAAAGCCTTTTGATGTACGGCTGCTCACAGGACACGGGTATATTCTGCCTGCAGAAATCTAACATGTGCAGTGGTGGAATGTAACTAAGTACATTTACTCAAGTAGTGTACTGAAGTAGAAATGTTGAGGAACTTGAGTTGAGTCTTTTCTTGTCGTGCCACTTTCTATTTCTACTCCGCTACATTTCAGAGAGAAATATTGGACTTTTTACTCCACTACATTCCTCTGTTACAGCTTTAGTTACTTTACACATTAAGATGTTTGCACACAAAACACATAGTTTATGAAATATGATGTTTTATTATTAATGAAACTACTTGACAATATAACGGCCTACAAGTCCAGCTGAAATGATGAGACCACCAGAAATTATTAGATCGTTTTACACTTTAATACTTATGTACTTTTACTTGAGTAGCATTTTCAATGCAGGACTTTTACTTGTAAAAGCTTTTTTTACAGTGTGGTAGTACTTTTGCTCAAAGTGCTCATGGCTTTTTCCTTTTCCTTTACTGTGTTATATATCTCTTTGTTGTGCATGTTATAGGTTTACAAAGTGAAAAAGCCCAAAGTCCACCCCAAAGGGACTTACCATCTCCAACAGAAAACACTGCTCCAAACAGCTCTATTGTAGTCCAGCCTTTACTTCAGAGACACACGCTCAGTAGTGGAGTGGCAATCGGGAGAGTGGGCCGGTAGTGTTTCGAGGCCGCGAGGGCCGGTCTGGTAATACTCATACATTGCCAGTTCTCAGCAACACCATCCGGCGGCCTGGTGTGCGGCCGCTGCCCGCTGGTCACGCTGTGCAGCCTCTGCTCAACCCGTACGGCGGGCCGCAGCAGCTTCTTATTTCAATACAAACGGGCTAATCAGGAAGCACTAACGAAGTGCAGGTCACAACCCTGTCTAGGATTTTCAGAAAAATAGAGGGATCAGTGAGCGGCCCCTCCCCAAATGGCACAGCCCTGGTCGGCCTATGACGTAAAGCCGCCGAACACCTCTTTTTTACCTCGTCACGTTTGGAAGTCTATTGGTAACGTTAACAGTGTGTGAATCTAATGATGGAAAGCCAAAAAAGAAAAGGGAAAGGTGGAGCCGAGAAGTTTTTCATTGTGTGTTGTTCATTCATTCACCCCCCATGGGCCGATGGTCTACGAAATTTCCGCTCACGCTTGTCATTTTGTAACACACGTTATAATGCTCGCCCAGCTGCTAGCGTGGCACGCCCTCATACTCTGCAACTGACTGGCTAGCAGTGCTTACCTAGTTACTGCGCATGTGCGACTGTAGCTAAAACAGAGAGCTCAACACACAGGGTAAAAAGAGGAGCTGCATCAATGTGCAGTACAACAAAAATTTGGTGTTTTTTTTATTTTTTATTATTAAACCACATAAACCTAATCTGGTACAACCTCTAAATACAATTATGAACCTGAAAATGAGCATAATATGAGCACTTTAAGTAAATAATCTCAATACTTCGTCCACCACTGCACATATGGCTGGTATCTCTCTAAAAGGTAGTGACATGAAATCAAGATTCAAAATGGGTCTGTGTGCTTCTTCTGATGTTAAGTGCAATGGTGCACTTAACATCAGGGACAGCCCCCTATGCAGGCCATGTAAATCAATCTGCGCTATATTGCTCTAAACTTTATGCAATATACCCTCAGCTTTCATTGCTTCTGTAATGCACATTTACATACTACACAAACATGCACGGGTAGCAGCATGTCCACACACACGCAGTACACACACACACACACACACACACACACACACACACACAGACACACACTCACATAAGAAATCTATTGAGTGTATTTCTCCTTGCCAATGATTTTTTTTTTCCTGAGTCAAAGATAATACAATTCCTTTTTTTTCTTACTTCCTTACAATACATCTTTCAGTTCTGCCTTTTGCGTGCATGAAATTCATTTTCTAATGGAAATATTTGTTTTGTAAATCAAATATGTATTATGCACAGAATGCAAAGCACAAATTAAATTATGTTAATGAAATGAAAGAGATATGAAATGCATATTTCATGGACAAAACATAACCCTGCCGAACAGCCATTTCTTGATAAAATCTTTAAACACAATCTCATTCGGAGAAAGACATATTGCCATGGCAGATAGCACCTCATTAAAATGGTCTCCTTTAATATCAGTGCTTAGTATATATGGGATTGTAAATAACCACTGGGGAAGAGGAACCAATAATGAAATACTGTCTTTAATAGCTTGCCATTGATGTCAGCATAAAAAGTCTACTAGAGGAATATTGGAAATTGGGTGTGCACACACATATAGTCAAAAGCTGTAAATGATTGCATATTTAAATAGAGCTGACTAAGGAAAAGATGATATAGATATTAGTAATAGGCAGAAAATTATGCTGACCTTACATAATTCCACACACAAAAAAAAGCCCAGACTGTTTTAAATTTTATATTGGTTACACTTAATGAATAATAGATTCTGTAGCTGTTGTGCAGTCCATGATGTTAATAAAAGCCTAAGAATAGGAGCCCTGCTCTGCCCGGTCGACTAGCAAATGAACTAGACTGGCTTTTCAGCAGAAATAAATACAGCAATAAATACAAAAGGAGGGGGACAGGGTGATGGGAGGGGCGGAGAAAATGGGGAAGAGAGAGAAAGAGGAAAGATAGGGTAGATAGATAGATAGAGGGAGGAAGGTGTAAAGAGACGGAGGGAAACATGGAGACGAGGCAGAGGACAACAGTGAGGACTTTGCTGCAGCATGATGGAGGGTAGCTGAGGCTCATAACTGGACTTCAGCGAGGCAATACGTAGAGTTCAACAGTGTTTTTCCCCCATTCAATATCAATATACATCAATATGAACAAAAATGAACAATACTTTAAAATAATCTGCACAGTGTTATAGACATGACTTACTGCACGTGTGTCAAACTCAAGGCCCGGAGGCCAAATCCGGTCCCTTGCAAATTTTGATCCGGCCCGCATTTCAGTTTAGGTTCACAGCAAATTTTGGCCCGACTAGTTGTGCACCACACCAAAAAAATGAGCAAACTGTTTTTCATAACGTAATTATGCAACACCGCCCGTGCAGAATTTGACCGATTTGCAGACTTTGAGACTCAGAATTCCCCGCAGAAGCGGAGAGTTTTTTAATATTCAGGCTGTGAAACAGGTTGTTATCAGTCGGCTGGGTGGTAGCTGCTTTCAAAAATGTAATGTTTGTTTTTCATGACTTGCTAAATTCTACGATGGCTAAGAAACTTTTTTGCTGTCTTTTTTAGGGTTTTATGTCGACCAAACTGTATGGGGAAAGCTATATGAGACATGCAATAATAACAAGTTAATTGACTTTTTTTGTTAAATAAAAGCATGTCAATAAACTCAACATGTCTGGCCCTTATTGTGATCGTCATTTCCAGTGTGGCCCTTTGTGAAATTGAGTTTGACACCCCTGACTTACTGGGAAGAACGCAAGGTGGGTCAATCCCTAGCTCGATGGTGTTTTAATCCCCCAATGTCGACTTCAAGGCACCTAACTCTAACCCTAAACCTAACCATTGCCTAATCCTAGTGCCTTCCAGGCAGCGCTGCCAAACACCCAATCCCTATAAAAGAACCAGGCACATATTTTAAAGGGGCAGAACACTAAACCAAAGTACACAAAGATACACTTCTGGCAAATGGCAAGTGGAAGCATTGGTGTTACACCTGGGAACAAGCCAACCGGCTACGGGATGAATCGTGACCATAAAACATTTGACGCGGTGCAAAATAACATTTTGAAAAAGGCAAACAAAGGCAAAGGTACAAGGCTGTGTAGACTTCAGTGGTAACAGCTCGCTGTAGCCCTTAGCTGTTGTGCTTAGGATTAGTGTAATATATCTCCATAAGATCGAGAATAAAACACGTTCTTCTTAAAGTGCCCATATTATGAAAAAAACTCTTTTTCTGGGATTTGGGGTGTTCTTTTGTGTCTCTGGTGCTTCCACACACATACAAACTTTGAAAAAAATCCATCCATGCTGTTTTGAGTGAGATACGGTTTCTGAATGTGTCCTGCCTTCAGTCTCCTAGTGAGCTGTTCAAAATCGGCTTGGACTGTGACGTCACAGTCCGAAATGAGCAGGCTAACCACAACCGTTAGCTCGTAGCGTTAGCATGCTAACGCTAGCATGCTACGTCATTCTCAATAGCAAAGCACTGCTACAACACACACAAGTTCACCATAATCTACAAAAAGAACTACTTCCATGTGCGCCCTCATTTAGAAGTCTCCCAGCTAATCCTGCCTTGTAACTGACCAAAGTTGGAGAAACAGGCTCTCTTTTACTGTCTCTAGAGTTAGCAGGCTGACATGATCTACATCTGAGCTACTGGGCATGTGTGAGTGCAATCAAAGATAGTAGTGAAGAAGAAGATGAAAATTAAACCATTTAAACCTATTCTGGTACAACCTTAAAATACAGTTATGAACCTGAAAATGAACATAATATGGGCGCTTTAAAACAAAGTTTACATCATACGGACTTCTAGCTTCTACAGGAGCAGAAACCTTGGCAGGGCCCGTCACATAAATACAGTGATCTCGTTTTCCTGTTTTGATTCACTTATTTCAAATGTGCTGAATGCTATTCTTTTCTATCAAGTAAATATAATCTATTTCTACCACAAGCTGACCTATTATCTTATTTTCACAGAGTGAATGGAACTTTCAAAATCAAAGAGATGCATGATGATCATAGCCTAAACTTAAAATCATTTAAAAATGCGTGTCTCCTTCAAAAACGATCCATAGTGGGTGCCCATATAGCTCAGTTGGTAGGGCAGGCGCCCATATATAGAGGTTTACTCCTTGATGCAGCGGGCCGCGGGTTCGACTCTGACCTGCTGCCATTTTCTGCATGTCCTTGCCCCTCTCCCTCCCCTTTCATGTCTTCAGCTGTTCTGTCAAAAATAAAGGCCGAAAATGGCCAAAACAATGCTTTAAAAAAACAATACATAGCACTCCGTAGGTTTTGTGGCCAAAAAATTAAAATGCCTTTATTTAACATGGCAATGTATTAAAGAAGGCTAACGTGTTTCGACTCATCTTCATCAGGGTCATTGGCATCGCTGTCTGTTCTCCTCTCCCCTCCCCTCCCTCTCCTCTTTGTCTTTTTCTATGGATATGTCACTTCCTGGTTTTAATAAGCTTACACATGGGTGGAGAGCCACCTTTTCACTCAAGTTATTAGTGAAGTAGAGTACAGGTGGTGTGTAAGTCAATGCAGACTGTGGGCCTCATTCACCAATATCTTCCTAAGGTTTTTCTTATATTTGTTCTTAAGAAAGTTCCTAAGAAAAGTCTACGTCTGATTCGTGACGTGTGCTGAAACAGCAGAATTGTTCGCAGGTGTGTTCTTAGAATCAATGTCTTCGTAAATTGAAAGCTCGTGCCCGTTGCTCCTGTTTAGCACAGGTAAACGGCCCCGTTAATTCCCATAAAAGGGCATGAGATGGCAGGGCCGTGTCGTGTGCACACTTAGGGCGTTTTCACACATACCTCGTTTGGGACGGACTTTCGGACTTTTTAGTTTGATCCGAACCAAAATTACAGGTGTGAAACCTCCCCCGGACGGCGGTCCGGATCAAAAGACCAAATTTTGGTCCGATAAAAAGAGGTGGTCTCGTTCCGGACCAAACTGAACCATGGTCCGGTTCGTTTATAGTGTGAAAGCATTTTTTGGATGGTTCGGACTTTTGGACCAAATACAAGAAGAGCAGCAGTCAGTAGGGGGAGAGCAGCAGTCAGTAGGGGGAGAGCAGCAGTCAGTAGGGGGAGAGCAGCAGTCAGTAGGGGGAGAGCAGCAGTCAGTAGGGGGAGAGTAGAGAGAGGATATGAGAGGACGAGGAAGCCCTTCAACAAACCAATCAGTTAGAAATATCTGGAGACGTAGCTCATGTATGTGATGACGGCAGGACGTAGGTTTGTCACGTATAGATCTTTAGTGCGCTTGCAAAACTGCAGTGTGAAACCACAACTTACCGGATCAAATATATACAATGTAACAAAAACATGAACCTTGGTCCGGACCTTGTTTCGGACTTTCATGTGTGAAAACGCCCTTAGAGAAAAAGACGTGGCAAAGACGGTGGAGGCCTCGACTCCAAAAGAAAGAAAAACTTTTAGTAATTCTTAAGTGGAGGTACTGCTGAAAGAAGTTAGCGAAAAACAAGACATCATATTTAGTAGTGTCAGCAGTGGATCCAGAGCAGCAAATATAACCGATGCATGGACAACTGTTGAATTGAAAGTGAGCAGTAGTGTAAGTGTAGTGTGCATTTATTAAAACAAACAAATGTATGTGTAAAATAATGAAAATAATTAGTTACAAAATTATAAAGAAATATTCATATTTGAAATTAGAACGGAAGAAAACGCTGTAACTTATTTTGGGCAAACATGTCAGCTCTCAGTTGTGCGTAAGAGTGCTCATGAGCTTGGGTAGATTCTGTTCTTACCTAAGAACAAATCCCAAATGAGAAAACATTGGTGAATGCCAGAATCTTCGTGAAAACTGCGTAAGTGGGGTTTAAGAACAAATCTGTTCTTAAGAACGATTGGTGAATGAGGCCCAATGACCCTGATGAAGACGTGAGTCGAAACGCGATGGTAAAATATATGTGCGGTATGTAAAATAAAGACATTTTAATTTTTTTGCACAAAGCTCACGGAGTGCTTCGGATTGTTTTGGAAGGAGACATGCATTTTTATACATTTTGGAATTGAGATCCGTTTCCACTCCATGCAATGAGCCCTTCACATAAGAGATAAACTCAGTGCACCCGCACTATCCAAAGAGCAACCTGTGATTGAATACAAGAAAAACCAAGCAGCGCTGCCACTCCTTCATCTGCATTCAAAATAATATATATGTTTGGTTTGTAAAAGATAAAAAAGGGGGAAAAAGTCTCTATCAATTTTATTGCAGCAAAAGTATTCCAACATTTAAGCATTTGTTAAGCGTGTTTTAGCGAACACAACAAATCAGGACATATGGAAAACGTGATGCTCTAAAAGATTAATGCCAGGGTTGGTGCCATAGTCATTTCGAAGACCTTTTATCCTAAATAAAATCCGAGACACACAAGGATTCTGTCTCTAAACACACACACACACACACACACACACACACACACACACACACACACACACACACACACACCTGGGTTTTGAATCTATGTTGTAACAAGGGCATGCATGGCTATTTCTAAACACCTTTCAATGTCACTGGAGTGCTTCATCCAGTAAAAAATAATCAGATTAACACTTTTTAATTGTGTTTTAGATAATTGTCATTCTGTTCCTCTCTTCATTCACAAAGGGGAGGCGTGTGCGACACACACGGGCAGAGACAGAGAGACATGGGAGGGGAAGGAAAGGCGAGCGTGGGATAACGGTGTAAGAGAAAAGGGATGAGAGAGAGAGAGAGAGAAGTCAAAGAGATGGGCGAGGCACTGAGAGATAATCGTGTACTGTACCGACTGCACAAGGACCAGAATTCATTTGGATTTTTGTTTCCATTTGTGGTGTTTGTGGCACTCGTTGCTGAACTATTCCTGCACTGCATTTCCCAGAAATCACTTGTCAGTCAAATCATTCCAGCGCTTCAGTAGATTTACTCACTAACGTTGTTGTGGAAACACAATAAGCATGGAAACTAAATGCACACTTCCTGCATTACTTCAAATGCTAAGTTACTCCTCTAGTAAACTAGTATTCACATGAAATAAAACAATAAAACATTGAGACCATTCAGCAAGGCACTCTGGGTAACATTCAACACCCAAACTGGTTGCTATGGACTCGTCACTAGGCTTCCTCCACTTCGCCGTTTAAACAAAGTGGAATAAACGTAAGTCCAAATCTACACAAAACCCTAAAATCAATTAGTAAGTTGACATCAAATGTGGCATTTAGGAAACCTTTATTGCAACCTTGGCACGATAAGGTCATTTTCGTTTTTTACGTCCTGCTGCTCCCATCGTCAGCCAGGAAATATTTTTTTTACTAAAGCATTATATGAAATCAGATGTGTTACCTACCACCATTTAGTTGTTTTGTGTTATTTAAGATATTTATAAAATATCTGGTCATGCCAGACGTAATTATTCCACTCATTTTTTAAACAATGCAATTATCCGTTTCAGCCACCAGGGGGGCAGCTCCCCCTGCCCCACATCAAACTCATGGGTCAGACCCATCTGGTAGCGAAGGAGGGCCGAGACTAAGAGCTACATGGAAAAATATTGCACCAAACAAGCCCCTCGAAATGTTGCTGTTTCATGAACACAAAAGTCGGGTGACCCCCCCCTCTCTGGACTGAAAAATGTTGGATGAGCCTCCCCTCAACAAAGAATAAAAATACATGACCCTCCCCTATTTTCCTCCGGTGGTCCATTCCATTAATACCGAACGGTCCCTTAGCTAAAATGCCAGTTGTGGTATCATGTTCTAAAGAGTGCCTTTGTGCCTCTTAACAGACACAAAATGCAATTAAAAGGTCTGTGCAACATGAACAGGGTCTTTACGTGACAACAAGATGCGTTTTCAACTCAGACATTGTGAAGAAACCATTTAAATTAAATAAAAGTTTGTACGGTCACCTGTCTCTTCTTGATTCTGCCGGTAGCTAGCTCGACCTGCTAGCTGCACAGCGGCGTCCGGGTTTTGGTGGTAATCATCACACAGCAGTTCTGTGTGTAGTCCAGTTTGCTAGCGCCAATTCTGGTTGTTTTTTTATCTTACTATCGACAGTACTCGGTGACATCTAGCGATCAAGATTCAGGTAAAAAATCGTCCGGAGTTCTCCTTTAAAGGAAGTAAGTTCATGCTAAAATGAGTTAACCTGACTAACTAAAACTGTTGGGGGGATGGATACCTGTACTATAAAAGCTCACATGGCTAATTCCTCAGCACTAATAAATTATACAATAAATAATTCCAGTTGCTTCTACTTACATTTTTTCAATCAGTTTTAAGATCCTGTCAACAAAACTTAACACTTTCTGCGGCTGTTTTACATTAAGAATTTACAAGCAAAGTTACACTACCTACTGTAACTGTAACTTTGAGCCACTGTGAGGCGTTCAATGTGAAATATCCGTGCAGGAGTAATTGAGTTCATCGAAGGAAAAAAATAGAAAAGTAGGACTGCAATACAGTATTTCAGTATTTCCCTTCATAATGTGCAGTTTTAATATTAATAATGTGTTTACTGGGGCGGCCTCTAGCTGTGTCATCCCCCATCTCTCTCCCCCTTTCCATTCTATCCACTGTCAATAAAGGGAAAACCCCCCAAAAAATAATCTTAAAAAAAAATAATGTGTTTACAGCAGACATCTTTAAATGTAAGGTGTACTAAAAAAAGAATCAAAAATCATATGTATGGTTTTTAAAATCCATTCTTATCCCGAGAATCGATATTTTTATACAAATGATTCACCTAAATGTTTTCTGTTTATAATATGAAATAAAATGAAAGCAGAAAATCCATGTTATGTACTTCTTTACAAATGAAATACATGTCAGACTGACATGTGATGTGCATTTTTCTTAGAAAACCATTAGTCTCATGATGTATTGTCTCTAGAAGTGTATTATTCAACTTTTGTTTTTGTTGACCCTCCTGTTGTCTTCGGGTCAAATTTGACCCATTTTCAAAAAGTTTCAATATCAAACATTTTGGTTTTCTTCCAGCCAAATTGCCAAAAAAAATAGTAATGTGGATGGTTCCATACAACCATGCACAAGTAAAATAAATGATCAGTTCACTACCCTCATTGAATTTGGGTGTTTTAATCAATTTTATAATATTTGAAAGAAAAACAAAAGAAAAACAAAACGTTAAAAAAGTGACAAAAAAAATTTGGAAATAAATCTTCAGAAAATGCCCCCCAAAAAAGCAACAGAAACGTTAGAGGAAAAGCAACAAAGGTGTTGAAAAAGATGGGCAAAACGCTGTAAAAAAAAAAAGTTTTCATTTTAAATTTGGACCCAGAAAAACAAAAGAAGCATGGTTGACGGGAAGACAACACAAGGGTTGAAGAAGGACAAGAAAAATCACAATGCTATCGAATCGCAGTACTTCTAGATACAACACAAATCCAATCGGCACCCACGCATTGTGCAAGAATCGAATTGGGACAAAAGCATATTGTCCCACCCCTACTATAAATGTAATCCAGATACAAAACAAGTTCTTCCTGGATATAAAAAGTCACTGAGAAACTGCGGGGAGGAAATGAAGAGGGTCTCTGGGTCCATGCAGAGTCTGTATCTGGTGGATAAGAAATCTCCGCAGGAGAACGAGGAGGAGGTTTGTCGGAGAGTCAGTAGGGAGGAAGGTTCGTGAAAGAGCAGGCCGATTCTTGACAGGAGGTCACCACACTCAATCACTTCATATCAACCTCACATTACACACCTAATTTACCTCCCACTCCTCCTTTCCCCCCATTGCCCCTGAACGTCCCCTTTTCTCCTTACCCCCGCTGATTTCTCTTCCTCTCCTCACTCTTCTCTCCTCCCTCCTCTATTCACTTCCTCCTCTCCTTCACTGTCTTTCTGGTAGGACTGCCCTGAAAGTGGAAAGTTCAGGTGGCTTTGCATTCTGCTCTTAAGAGCAAAAATTTTGTTTGTAGAAAAGTTGGTGTATCGCTAGAAGTAAAATGCGACAAAGTGCAATGGAAATAAAGATTCAGCGAATAAATAATGACGGATCGCAGCCACTGTCACTGTCACCCCAATTCGGGTTGTGTGACCCATCCACCACCCCAACCAAACTCCTTGCGCGGATTTTCAGTCGTTCATGAAGAAGAGTTGTCAATGAGAACGGGTTGGGTTGTGGTCGTTTCACGTATTTCTGTGAGATCAGGCTGATGCAGGGTTACCCCAAGAAAAGCTGTTTAGCCCGGTGGCAAGTGTCTTTTTTTTCGACCAGGGCCCGGTTGGGGCCGGTCCCAGAGCATTAATGTAGAGCCTAATAGTTTCTGTGATAACAGAGTCATGGATGGAATTGTGAAATTGAGAATAAAAAAAAAAGCTATAAGACAGATTCCACAGGGCCCTCTATTAAAGCTATAGTGCGTAGTTTCTGTCTGCCCCATGAGGAATTCTAAGTAACGACAACAACACTGTCGGCGCATCCGCATGATACAAGCGTTACGTGATCGCACGTCATACTTATAGTCATACTTAGAAATCCAGAGAGAGTTGTGTGGAGCCGATAGTCTTAATTAGCTCTGTAGCAACTCATTAACGGACGTTCATTAATATCAAAAAGTTACGCACTAAAGCTTTAAGTCAGTGCTAAAAGCTAACTGGAAATTTGAAAATATGACTAAGTCGAAGTTTCCCACCGATCCGCTCCACTGTAACTGTAGTTTAAAAAAAATGATTCCAAGTGGCTTAGTCCTGGTGGGGGGCAACTCAGGCCTGGTGGGCCACTAGGCTTGCAATACACTGGGGGAAACCCTGTGATGATATCATGTATGTAGTCATCAAAGTGCATATTATAGACCCATATACATGGTTTGTGTATTAAAAGTTCACTTAAAAAAGTCAGGTGGAGACAGACTTTCCAACCATCTCATTAACAGAGTTAGCTTTAATTATATAGATAGCCACAGCTGCTTTAATCTTCTAGCAAGTTGTCAAATGACAGCCATCAGCGACAAAACCTCCTTTTGTTTACTTAGGAGTGTAATCATAGACCCATTTCTTAAAAATAGCTAGTGGTGAATCTGCCTCTGTTATCATTTTAGACTGCACATGTGCCATGCTAGAATTGAAAGCTTGGCAGGCAAAAGTAAATAAGGGGAATGGGGCACAACTGGGTCAAGTCTCTGCTACAGTACTTCATTATTAGGCACAATTAATATCTTTACATAATGGATAATGCTGCTTCTCTTAGGTTTTTTTCTCTTGCATTCAAAAGATTTCAGCTCAGCAATAAAATATGAAAAACTGAAGGATAATCAGAAGTTTTACTTCCAACACTTTTTTTTGGCTTTTACTCTTCATGTATACTTTCAGGCAGTAATTACACATATTTTGATAATATGCATTTTACGCTTTGTTTGGTTTCTCTGGGTTATACTCTATATTGATCCATGCTATGTTACTTCATTTTGTTTGTGATTGATTTTCTATTGTCCTGAGAGACACGCCTGTGTTAAAAAGTCTGTCATCAGAGTTCCAAGGATTTTATGTTTCAAACACTGTGCTAAGGTGTCAGTTAAAAATGTAATGAATGGATTTGCAGGACATTTTGTTAAAAGGCTGGCCAAGGAACAAGGAAAAACTTCACTGCAGTGGATATGGTTCCTCACTGATTTGATGAAAGAGCAAAATCAAACTTGAGAGGAGGCGAACCCTCTATTATTGGCCAACACAGTGACACTGGAGAGCTCTCTGTATTAGATATTAACACAATGCCACATTTTTGACAATGGCAGAAGGGCAGCCCTATTAACTACTGAGCTAATGCACACCTGACTGACCATTTGGTGTTGTAAATAATATGCTGAAGGACCATGAAGTGGTCTCGTTCTTGCATGTCACTGAAACATACATTTTGTAACCCCACCCAAGATCTAAACCTAACTGTCCCGTTCTTGTGCCGCATGTCAGTAAAAACGTACGTCCAGACCCAGAGCGTCAAAAAGTGACGCCAACAGTCCCGACCAAGCGCGTCTAAATATCACGCTAATGGAGACTTTTTGCGTCAATAACAAACGCCAAAAGGCACCTGACCAAGCATTGCTTTTCGACGCGATGGGAGATGGGAGAACGTGTTTTCTAGTACCGAAACGTGCACATGCTCGTGCTTTTGACCTACTCGTCTGCCTCCGTCGCACCTATCTCATGTTATAGATGTTATAGATTTTTTTTCTGTTCTGAGGTAATTGGATGAACAATCTGTCTATCACGTCCACCATTGTTGTTTTGAACAAAGAGGCACGGCTGTCACACACACCTAAAGCAGATTAGTTCAGTTCACTGCTGTTTGGACACAAACGCTCTTACTTGAAGCCTGACGAGATGGGTTTTTGTGTGATATGATTTCCAAGTGATCTTTATGTTATGTCACTATGTTAATCTGACAGCTGTAGATACTAGTTACTTTCAAAATTAAGATGTTTGCACATAGAACACATGCAGTTTATAAAATACAAGGTTTTTTATAAATGAAACTACCCAACAATATAACGGCCTACAAGTCCAGCTGAAATTATATGGATGATCGAATGGTTTGGATCGTTTCCAGTTTCTAAAATACTTCTTCCACCACTGTTAATCTCAGTGAGACCCATTACATTTGTTTTGTGTGTGTAGGTATTTAATGGAAAATAGCTCGCGCAGATCCAAATCTTGGACAGCGTATCGGGTATGCGTTGCATGTAAAACACGTTTGTTATTTGTCCCACATTAAATAAGAAGATTACTTATCTGTGAGTGTCGGAGTTGAAGTTTTCTATTTTTGTGTATGTTAAATATCTTGTAATACTTCCCAACCTACTTGCCTGCTTGAGCAAACAGCGCTACAGTCTTACCCCTATTTTCCACTTGGCGCATCTATGATGCGAGCAATCGCGGCCATTCAAGTCAATGCTTGATAATCCACCGGAAGCGTGCGTGATGTGGCTCTCGGGCTCCGCTCTACAAAAGATACGCGCCGGGTCTATTTCCACGCGAGCCGCGGGGGCGTTGGAGCAGCCGAGCAGGAAGTGGAACAGCGAGAGTATCCAATGTCGATTTACCAAAACATACGCCCCCACCCACTATCATTTATGTCTCATGTCACCACGGATGACCAGAGATTCATCTTGGAGGTGGCAAAACATAATTAGACATCACAGATCTTTTTTTTATCAAAACAACACCAGAAAAGAGAAGGCATGGAGTTTAATTACAGGAGTGGAAGGTAGATACTAGCTTAATAAACATGCAATTGTTCTGTAAAGTACTTGTAGAGACGGAACAAAACCAGAACGCAGCCGGAACGCAGCACAGATGCGCCCACTGGAGAATCTGGGGTATGGTGGTGTGGAAAACTAACTTAGTGCTACATGGTGAAATATCGGCCTACGGTGAGGGAAAAATCACTCTCCTATCTCTGATCCATGCTCCCTCTTAACACAAACCATTGTCCCCATCAGTCCTCTCTTCCTCCACACGGAGTATTGGAAACTTGGTAAATGTAGACAAAGGCCATATTGTGATGAGTTGACGCATCATTTCTGAGTGGAGGACAAGAGAGGAAGGAACAATGGCACAATGAATTCCCATTTTCTCAAAGACCCAAGAAAAGGAAAGTTCTAGTGGGGGGAAAAAAAAGATGTTCAAATTTAAAAATGGGACACTGCATATAGGCAATTAACACCATTCTTCTACTTTCCCTTTGAATCCTTGAAGAAAATACTGTTGAAGAAGAGGATACCAACGGTAAATTTGGTGGTAGAGAGAGGTGACCTTGTTAGGTAATTAACATCTTATTCGGAGTTTAATTAGACAAACTAAATCAATTCAACCTAAGTATGAAAGGAGGGCGCCTCTGAAAACCGGGAAGGGAGAAGGAAGGTAGATTGTGTTTTAATTGTATGAAAGCATTAAAAATGCACCTGTTCGCCAGCAAATTGCCTCACTCATGGAAATCCACAGGGAGATGCAGCCCCTATTCAAAATAGCATCAAGTTGTTAAGATAGCTATTTATGTGCTTGGGTACATGGAAAAGGAAAAACAGAGGGGGCGGGGGGGATCCAAATTATGTTCCTTGTTGTTCACAGTCCCCCTTGTTAGGGATTCTAAACAATGCCTGAGAAACTTTTTAGATTTAGCGCTTTGTGTCTCTGTTGGCTTGTCTCCGCCAGCCAAAACCCTGTCTTAACCCCCTTTGGTGTGCAGCGAACAAACTCAACCTCCCCGCAATCATTTCCTTGATGTTTTCATCCTCTGTTTTTTTTTCCATCTTTTCTTCTCCCTCTCCTCTCTTCTCTTGAATCCCTGAGCTAGTGCTTTATTTGCATCTGGTCCAAAAATAAATAAAAAAAAGGATGTGTTGAATGACAGGCCAATGACAGGAGACTGTATCTGAATCACAGATTCATCAGAAATTTAATTGAGATTGGGTGCAGAGGTCATGAAGTTAATGTAGCAGGGAAGGGCTGGCCTCGTAACCATGATTGATAGCATGACACCAGCCGCACTTTCACACGTGTGCGTGCCTTGTTTTGGAGTATCTGTGTGTGCCATGTGTGCTGCTGGATGACATGTTGCGTAGCGTAGTGGATGATCTCTGCCGCTGCCACAGTCGTTACCTCCAATATATTTACTGGTCAGTAGAAATGTAACGATACAATCATCTCACAGTTTGATAGGATTCACGATTTTAAGTTCACAATACGAGTTTCTAACGGAATGAGCTGCAGACAAAATGACTGAAAAAGATTCCCTTATTTACATAAACAAAACAACATATGTGTCTTCTTATTAAAATAAATAACAAAAATTTAATAAAATAATAAAGATTAGAGAACGTTTTGTTTATTGTTAAGGCCGTATGGTCTAATTTAAAGGTCCCATGGCATGAAAATTTCACTTTAGGAGGATTTTTTTATTTTATTTTATTTTATTTAACCTTTATTTAACCAGGTTAGTCTCATTGAGATATAAAATCTCTTTTTCAAGAGAGACCTGGCCAAAATAGCAGAACAAGTATGTTACATAAAACAACAATTAACAATCACAAAACAATCACAAAAGAGGCAAAAACATCTCAAGTGCATTTCAATTAAATAAAAGTACCATTAGTTAAAACATTTGCACGTGTGGATGGACTCATGTTCTATCTTTTAACATTAATATGAGTTCCCCCAGCCTGGCTATGGTCCCCCAGTGGCTAGAAATGGTGATAGGTGTAAACCGAGCCCTGGGTATTCTGCTCTGCCTTTGAGAAAATGAAAGCTCAGATGGGCCAATCTGGAATCTTCCCTTTATGACATCATAAGGGGAAAGGTTACCTCCCCTTTCTCTGCTTTGCCCGGCCAGAGAATTTTCGTCTGCCCATGAGAAATAGAGAGACATCATGGCTTGCAAACGAGTGAAGCATGGCAGTTGGTCAAGGCCACACCCCCACTCTCCACATTGCCCCGCACTCTCTCCTCCTCATTATAATTTAAAGCTACAGACACAGAAATGGCACGTCCTAAGGAAAGCTCATTGTGGGACTGGCTCTAGTGGCTGTAATTCTGCACCAAGGCTGAATTTCGTGAAGGAAACTTCAGATACAGTATTAGGGGACCACTAAGGCTTATATAAAAGCATCCAAAAAGCAGCATGTCATAGGACCTTTAAATGGTTATTTAACATGTAATAACAATAACAAGGAGTTGCAGTTGAATGCACCATTAAAGCCTTTCTGTGCCCCCGACTCTGACTATGGCAGTAGTCACAGTGTCTCAAAGTGCAGCTAGTCTCCTCTGTGTCTTTAGCTGCAGACTGTCGGACGTCCCAGTGCTGGAATCCTTTCCAGGGAAATACAATCACACTTTACACCGTTTAGCTGTCAGTATTTTAACCGTGTTACTAGCTTAAGGCAGGCTAACGTTACCTGCTGTGAAATGTAGCGTCACGCCCTAGGTCGTTTAACAAATTGACTCACGATTAATTTTTCATCTCAACCGGTTGTAATCTTCACACATTTATATCGATTTAACCGATTCACGATGCATCGTTACATCCCTACTGGTCAGTGCAGAGTTTTACAGTTGGAACATTTCCGTTATATCTGATAAAGTTGTTTTTGTGCTTTAGAGTTGTATTCATTTTGGTTTGTGTGTTAAATTGCACAATGAGGCAATCAAACTGCGTACTTTTGATTTCAAATAAACTTTGTGTTCCCTGTGCTGTTTGTGAGATATAAACATATCAAGAGGAACCTACTTTGTGAGCTTCTGCCAACCATAGATAATTACACTACATGGATGGAGACTAAGAGTGAAGTGGGAGTGTTTTTACAAAATAATGTCTGTTATTAAAGTAAATCTCAAAGTTGTATTCCATTAAGTGAAAGAGACAGATTTTTGATAAGAATGATTAAAATCTATGCAACAGGGGCGAGACATCCCTCCCTGCTTCCGAAATGACCACTTCTTTCAAACCCCATAAATGTAATTTAGTTTTCTGTTAATTGTTCTCTGCAGTCCAAGTCAAGATGAGAGAGGTTATCTTCCAAGACATTTTCAAAAGCGCCATATACAACTGTTTCCAGAGACTGTGTATTACTTCTCCTGACAAGTCCACTGAACTTTGTTTGTAAAATCGGTGGCGTGTTCCTTTAACTCAAGGTCCCCTTACTAGCTTTTTTGTGGTGCTTTAAACCACATCTCAAAGACCAAACAAATGTTAAGAGGAGAATATACCATCTGCATTTGAAATCTCTGGGAATAAGCTAAGTGGATATTGAGTTAGGATTTTATTTATTTTTTTGCCAAAACATATATGATGTAAAAGCTCTCCTGCTCCAACTGATTTAGGTGTGGTCCTATTGGTTTTAACCTCCCCCCCCCATTTATTCTCACGTTGGGTCTAACGTTGGGGCGGTCGTTTTTTTGTTTCAGTTTCTTGTTAATTTATTTTAAATTAAATGATTATTATTCACTTTATTCATTTGTATTTCAATTTATGATTGCATTATGTGCTGTTAAAAAAAAGCTCACGGATATTTAAAGGCTTCTTAAGGCCAAAAAGCGTCAGGAGTTTTGTCAGTCCATTAGTTTAAAATAAAAATAACCCAAATCATCAAGACATGTGATTCTTTGGCTGTTTTACCACTGGAGACCTGAATTTGTTTGGAGGAAGCACACCATTTGAGACTATTGGGGTGATTAAAGGGGGACTGCCCATTTCTCCGACGCTCCATTGTTCCGACCTCTCAATAACCCGAAAAATTCCCTTTGGTCCTACAGGCCACTAGTCCGACGTCCCTTTGGTGGCGAAATTACAAATCCCACTATGGCCATGCCAAGACCCGCCCTACAAAGCAGCTCGATTGGTTGGGGTTAGGCATTTGACCTCGAGTGGTTAGGATAGGATAGCCAATTGGTCAGGGGATAGGAACTGTACAAATGGGGTTACGTTACCTTGCGTAAGCATGGACACGTCAGACTAGTGGGCTGTAGGACCAAAGGGAATTTTTGGGGTTATTGAGAGGTCGGAACAATGGAGCATCGGAGAAATGACATGGCACCGATTAAAGGAAACAACAAATACGTTGATTTGATTTATGTACTTTTTTTTATTTTACGAAAGAGCTAATATGGAGCTAGTGTTAGTGCATGCATCCGTTATCAACTGGAAGTTATAGTTTCCTCTTTGTCAGATTTACCGCCATATCTATGCATCCTGAACAAACCTGAGGCTCACCACTGAGCGTGTCTTCATTAGCCAATCACTTCGGAGCAGACTTTGCTGTTTGCGCTCGGCTTAATACCACAGGATCAGGAAGAAAGAACCTGTTTTTCTTTCAGCTGAATGCAGATAAGGACAGTAAGATTAGTAGATGCAGAGAGCGTATTGTTGGCCTGCGGTGAAAACTAGTAGTTGCTGTTAGGGCTGTAATAATACATTTATCTGGATCAGTGGTGGAATCTAATGAAGTACAAATTTGTGGTTTACTTGAATCTTTTCTACTCCGCTACATTTCAGGGAGAACTATTGTACTTTTTCCTCTACTACATGACATTACTACTGACAGCTGTAATTACTTTACAAATTGCACACAGAACCTATAGGCCTACAAGTCCAGATGAAATGATCAGATGATTAAAGACTTAGTTGATTGACAAGACTGTTTGGGTCGTTTCCAGTTTCTAAAATGTGAGGATATTTCTGCATTGAGTACTTTTACTTTTAATACTGGAAGTACATGTTCCTGATGATGCTTACATTCTTTTACTTAAGTAACATTTTCAATGCAGGACTTTAACAGAGTATGTTTACAGTGTGGTAGTAGAAACTTTTACTGAAGCAAAGTGTTAGGGTGAGCAGTGTGCCCCGAACTCATAAAATACGGACGTTTGGATAGGGGCTGTCAGTGTCTGAAGCGACGAAGAAAGCACCCTTCAGCGTGTTTGTAAAACGTACCCGGGGAGAGCAGCAACTACACAGGGTTTAGTGAGTAATATGTAAGGACGAAATTCTGCGTAGGGAGGCTAGTTCGTCCCAGTTTTCCCACACGTCACGGAAACGTAAGCCCACCCACAACCTTTTCCTGAACTCAACCGTCCCGTTATTCCCGCGAGTCACGGACATATTCCTTAACATAACTACTTCAAAAGGGACGCCAATAGTCCCAAGCGCGTTTAGTTAAAGCGCGTTATATGACACTAGATGAGACTTAGCGTCAAAAACGACAAAAGCACCTGACCAAGCATCCGTATTTTACGAGATGGGAGTGATAATCTGTTGGCCCTTTTAGTTGTCTTTAGTACTTCCTTCTTTTTTTTTTTGGCTGGCTAGTAGTGGGTGGGGTTCATCAATTATCCGCAGGTGCTCAGGGTTAATTAGGAGGTGGAGTCTCGGAGAGAAGAGAGACTTGTGTGGCGAAATTACGGAGGTGGCATGTAGCTATCGACACTGAAGAGACTTTTGCCTTTGGAGCGCCTATGCCTGTGGCCTAGAAGCCCCAAACACCTTTTATTGCCAGCTTTTTTTTTTTTTTCTTTTTGACCAACCACTAATAACAAAAACTTGAACTAGACACTAGCAACAGTTGAAGACGGGGCTGGTCGCTTGTGTGGAGCTGCTGACGGAGCTAGCTGAGGTCGCGGTTTAAGGTAAGCCCTCAACCCACTTCCAGCCAGCCTTTCCTTAACTAGCACACTATATGTTAGGGAATGAATTGTTAGCCTAAACATCTTATGAGTCATTTGGAGACGCTCCCGTAACACAAAGGATCTGAGTATTTCTTCCACCACTGATCTGGCTTGATAATCGATTCAAAGATCTACGATCCAGTATGATCAATGCAAAGTTAAAATATGGATACATAGTCTGTAAGATGCCCCTTTATTTTAGATCCCCATTTTATATTTATTCCTTATATTAAAAATAAATGTTTTCATTAAACTGGCTGGAAGAGCTTGGTAATAACCCTGACAAATCATACTTTGAGTTGATATAAATTAAACTCTCTCATATCGGTCGCAGGCCCCCTGAATCGAAATCGCATCGTAACAGACTTTAAGATATCAGCAAATATATCGTTGTCCAAAGAATCAAATTAATATTGTATCGTGATTTAATAATAATACATTTTATTTAGGGGCATCTTTCTTGATACTCAAGTACACCTCACATGAACAAATAGTAAAAAGATAGAAACAGATGCAGAACAAAGACCACACAGAATTACAAAACGATGAACGACAACATAGGTATGAATAGGTAGGTTTTTATTGACACCCCTGGTTGTACTTGTAGTAGTAGTAGTAGTAGTAGTAGTAGTAGTTGTGGTCGGAGCCCGCTGCTGGTCTCTTACCACCAAATGGCATGCAGCAGGTACTGAGAATGCACTTGCACAACTGTAATTGGCCCCAATTGCTGCTCTAATAACGCAACCCTCACCTCGTGGCCCTCTCGAGGAGAGCCTTTTCTCTGCTTTTCAAAAAAAAAAAAAAAAAAAAAAAAAAGGCACGAGCACAAAGCTAAGAGAGAGCAGGGGAAGAGACAGACAGAGAGACAGGAAAATAAAGAACGGCCAGGCCACCATGAAAAGAGCCAGCGAACAAAACCACTCCACCTTGCACGAGACGAGCTCCGATTGGCAGCGCTTCATCCGGCCTCAATTATACAGACTAATTAGAGTTTTACAATTTTCTTGTTTGAAGTAAAAGAAACGACAATGGAGGTCATGTGAAAAGCTCTAATGCAGAGCGTAATGGCGTAAAAAATCCAAGACCTTAATCCAACGCTACCATGTGCCCTCTATGATAACATAGAAGACAGAGTGTAAAGAGCAGAAGACGATGTAGTGGCAACAAAAAAAAATAGTAAAACCTAAATTATGTTGTCCTCTACTCCATCCTCCTTCCTGTGCTCCTTTCCTCCCTCCATCCTTGCTTTCCTCTTTTTTTATTTCCAGCCTTTTTTTTTATTCTATGCCATCTGGCCCTCTCATCTTCCACTGTAAAAAAAAAAGAAAACTAATTCATGTTCCGAGTCATCTGCATGATGAACAGTGCAGGTCCAGGTGCTACTGGTGTAAAAAAGGAAAGAGAAAGAGAGGGAGGGATTGCGAGAGACAGAGACAGATAGAAAGAGAAAGACAGAGTCAGAGAAAAGCTAAATTACATATGTATACTCATTATGTATGTAAGCCTATATAAACAAGGGCTCATTTTATAGGATGGTCTTGTATTGTTAAATCCATCTTATTACGATACTCACATGCCCTTATGTACATTGAGATAATTATTGGTCTATGTAATCATTCCTCCTGTTCAAACTACTGGCCATAAGCAGATCCCTTTCTAATGTGACTACGCTGTAAAAGATGGGGATCAAAAATGCATTTTGGGGCCTCTTGGTCAACCATGTAAACAGCCTCATTTCTTATCATCTAATGAGGGAAAAGATACCCAAAAGATATGTAAAAAATCCCTTCAGCCAAAGCTAAAATTAGCCTTAGCCCAATATATGTGACCTCTGCAGTCCGCACACTTATAAAAGCTATTTTTTTTCAAAGGTATTTTTGTAACCACACTGGTGCTTACTGTGTGCCTGGGATGAGAACATGTTTCTGGGGCGGAAACCACTTAAATCCAGTGGATTCCACAAACTGAAATTACTGTAAATTGTGTCTTTTCTGTTACAGTATATATCTGTATATGTGTTCTGCGAACCATGTCTTGTGCTCTCTTTTAAAGTGGTCATATTATGCTCATTTTCATAATTGTATTAAGAGGTTATATCAGAATAGGTTTACATTGTTTAATTTTCAAAAAACACCATATTTATGTTGTACTGCACATTGCTGCAGCTCCTCTTTTCACCCTGTGTTGAGCTCTCTGTTTCAGCTACAGAGTGAGGCATCTCACTATTCCATCTTTGTTGGGAGTCACACATGCGCAATAGCTAGGTAGGGACTACTAGCCAGTCAGAAGCAGAGTATGAGGGCGTGCTATGCTAGCAGCTAGGCGAGCATTATAACATGTTAAAAAGTGACGCACGTACATCACGGAAGTAAAGGCTGGACGTGAGGTCGCCGGCGGTTACGTGATTTGGACCCATTTCACTTTAAGCATTTAATCACAAAAGTTCAAAATGTGTGTCAATATGTACATGTTACACATCGCTAGATCGTTTAAATTCCCCAAAATTCAATCGTTTTTCATTTTGCTGAAATCATGAGCACCAAAGCATGATTCATAATCTTAGTGCTCATGCCAATGAACAAAAGAGATTCCGGTTACATGCTGCCAGTCCGACAAGCCGGCACTCCAACATGCTTCTATTCCGACATGCTGCTATTCCCTAACCCCTAACCCTAACCCCTAACCCTAAACCTAATGGAAACAAAAATTGTACGAGTGGTGGGACGTTTGAAAACAATGGAAGTGCCGCCACTCGGACAATTAGACGTCAATGTCGGAGTGGGAGTATGTCGGAATAGATGGCGGAACCCGACGATTCCCTACCTGTGAGCTGGTCCTGAACGCTGGGTCCATTCCTGGATTAGGCTATTCATATTCCTTTAGTCAGTAAAGTGTCCACAGATCAAAAGAATCAAGAGTTTTTCCATTAAAATGAATCTAATTTCTGAATACTCTCCTGTAGAGTCCATTGCTAATGGCTAACTGTTTGCTAACTTTGTTTGCCGAACTTGTTCAGTCTGAACAACCGTTAGGTTGCTGCCTACACAGTGAAACTATCCCCATCTTTTTCTGTTTAGTTTTCACCCAGGGACAGCCCCCTGACGTCCAGCAAGCGCTCCCAAAGCTGTGTCACGTCTCTGAGCAGCCATGTTAGGACCAGCTGTCATGGACCTTTTTCACAGCAGACATTTCTGACTCGTCATAGTAGGAAAAGCACAGCTGAAATTGATAACCTTAACGATAGCTCAATACCATCAAGTGTCCCAGTAAGCTATTTCAGTGAGTCAGCATGCACAATACCAGGGCCTCTCCTAAGTGGAATGCAGCCATCATTAATGGTTTTGAACACACCTGTGCTTTTCCTACTATGACATGTCAACATGTCTGCCGTGAAAAAGGTCTATTGGCTATCAAAAGGTCAATCATGACTATTGTAGCCAATCACATTCCCTTTCCAACAGTGTATAGCATTATAGGAACGTCCAATGGGAGCCAGTCTAAATGAATGCGTAATAGAGCTAGGTCCCTCCTCCCAGAGCCGGCAGTCACATGACTGTGTTTTGTGAGAAAAAAGATGATCAAATATTTGAATGAATGTATGTACAAATGTTTGGTAGCATGTTGTTTTTTCTAATGTCGTTGAAGTGAGTAGAAGCCTTCAGAACAACAAGGTCACTTGGATAGGTTTTTTGAGAGGTTCGGGGACACCAGTGACACCACATGCTGAAAACTCCTTAGCTCCCCTAAGGTTAGGCCAAGAGGTCTGAAACTTTACACGTGTTGTTGTCAAGATGTAGAAGGTATTTGTGGTGTTCTGCATGATGTGGCACAAGCATGTCTTATTTATTGTTATTCAAATATGATTTATTATTAACGAGAACCAAAAAAAACAGTTTTGACCCATGTTTGAACTGACGTAGGTTAAGTTGTGTTTTAATAACATGCTAAACAAGCACAGAAACTAGAAGAATTTAGGTTTCAGTTGAAGTTGTGTATAAGGCTTAATTTGGCCTTGCAGTTCTTTTATTTTCAGCTTTTCCATTTGGATATGACAAATAGGCAAAAATCCAACGAAAAGAGGTGGATATGAACACAGCTGAGGCTGTATTACTACAGCCAGTTCAGTCTGCTTAAAGTGATGGTCTTTTTCACAACAGCAGAGCTAAATGCTAACGCCAGCACACTCACAGTCCCAATGGCAACATACTAATGTTAAGCAGGTATTGTGTTTATTGACCATTTTAGTTTGGCATTTGCCAATTTTCACTAAACACAAAGTACAGCTGAGGCTGATGGGAGTGTCATTAGTTTTGCAGGTAATTTGGTCATAAACTGAAGTAATGGATGAAAATAAATGTTGACCTGATAATGGCGCTATATGGAAAGGGATCCCGAATGGTATTACACTTCATCTTGAGGGGATGAATGTGAATGCCTATACCAAATTTCATGACCACCCAACACAATGTGCACCGAGGGGAGGCGATATAGTTAATTAAATTCGGTCAGTTTAGATGCTAAATGGGGTAGTTCTTACTCCTCCCCGGACAGTTCTTCCTTGCATTTAGGTTTTGTTGCCAGGACAAAAAAATAAACCTACACAAGACTAACAAGATGAAGATGAAGAGATTTTGGATTTTGTCACGTTACGAAGGAATCTTGTCTGCCCGTATGGAGAGGAGGAATGAATACAGAGACAAACAAACACGGGGGGTAAAAAAAACTTTTTAAGAGGGGTTTGTATTGTACTGCATTTGTTTGTATTTCATATTTGATCCTCGATACAACCAGGCAGACAGACATTAAGTAAAGAGGTGAAAATGAAGATGGGAAGCAAAGAGGTGAAAGGGGGTGAAAGCTACAGCATTTTTGTTTCTTAGCACCCGGACGAGCTATTACCCCTGTTACCTTCAGTTTTCAGTCATGCAGGACAGACTGCTTACTCCTTGTCTGTTCCTCTGATTGTCCCTCTTTTTCTTTATGTTTTTCTGTCTCTCATTCAGTTTCTTACTCTCTCTCCCTCCCTACATCTCTATCTCTCTCTCTCTCTCTCTCTCTCTCTCTCTCTCTCTTAAAAGTTTTCTATTGAAGGGAATTCAATCACCATAATGAATCTGAGGCCAGGTAGCGATCTTCTTCACAAGAAGAAATTCTAAGAGGTTATGGAATTTGTAAAATGAATAGCTTGGAGAAGGTAAATGGACATGTGGCAAATGTACAGTATGTGTCTATGTGTGTGTATGGACTTTGGCGTGTGTGTGTGTGTGTGTGTGTGTGCATATGTGCATTTATATATATTTGCCACTTACAGAGTGTTGCTATAAGGTTAGCTCTGGTTGTCCAGGATTTTACCACCAAAGATTGGTTATATTACAGTCTCGCATTACCAGACCTTTCTCCACAGCGCTGCGGAGGAGGGTCTGGCTTGTCCATACAGCAATCAGGGATGGGAGAAAAACATGCTCTTGTTTATTGGCATTTCTTTAAACCAATCACAATCGTCATGGGCGGCGCTAAGCACCAGAAGGAGCAACGGTGCCGCTGAAAAATAGCCTCGGGAAGGAACTTGGTGCAACGTGTGGACGTTCAAAAGTTGTTTTCTGGCCGAAAATGAGGGACATCCGGCAGAATTTCCGGCGGCACCAGAGAAATCCCAGAAGTGGAATGTCGTCGATATAGACTAGTTATATCGTACACTTTTATTTAAAACTAAAGGATTGATCCCTGACCAGAGAAAGAAATAGCATATCTGGTTGTTATCAGTCTGCCTGGACCGCTGACTCAGCTCGCCACTCTTTTCTAGACCTTTTCTGGACCAGCCCGCTCTTCAGTTTCTGGTCACTTGGCAAGGGTTCATTTAGTAGTTTACATTCAAAGAAACAATGACAAAGGGAAAACGTGGGGCGTCCGATGGCCGCAGCCATGACACCTCAACACAGAACCACTTATTTTCCGTTTCAGCCTTCTTACACACCAAACAGGACACCACCTCCTCCAGGTCAGAGGTCAAAATAAAAAACTGTTGGATTGTAACATCACACATGTCTGCTCACCCTATGTCTCCCTGCTGGTATCGTTTCACTGTTTTTACCTGTATGATTTAATACATTGTAAGGCAGACTTGGTTTGTCCTGAAACCGCCCTAAATAAAACTATTATTATTATTATTATTATTACTACAACATATGTGATGTGCGTACACTGGATCTTTTAGTCACCCTGGGACACAAGGCAGTTGTAATATTTAGGAAGCGTCATTCAGTGTGGTTGTGGGGAAGTTGTGCAATTGGGCGGATTCTGATTGGTCATCATACTGCATGTGATGCTGACAAAGACCACTGTTAGAGATGATTTGTCTTTTTATCTGCTTGTCTTTTCCTGTCCTCTTTCTCTCCATTTGTTTCCTCGCTGGTGCTCAAAGTGGAGGTCAGGACGCTCCAAGAAAGGGGTTGCAAGAAAAATCGGAGGAGTTATAAGATGTTGATTTAAAACAGGATTTAAAAGCAGAAAAAAAAAATTACAAAACAACAAGTCCCAGATCTCTAAATCACTGTTCACATCTCAGATTTGTTTACCAATGTAAATAGAGAGCCAAAGGGAAACCAGAACTCCTGCTGAACCAGAAAATTGGCCAAAGTCAACTCACTGTCAGGCTAAAAAATAAAAATGTTGATTCAATCTGATTATCTAGCAATGGACCTTTAGCAAGTCAATTTTAACTGTGCCAAAAGGCAACACATCCTCACTCCCATCGCTTCAAAAAGCAATGCTTTGTCAGATGCATTTCACGCAAAAAGTCTCCTTTAGCATCATATTTAGACGTGCTTGATCAGGACTCTAAGCATCACTTTTTGACGCTCTGAGTCGGAACCCTTGGTGTCACTATTTGACGCTCTCTGGACTTGCGTTCCATTTTTTGCATTGGAATCCGATACTGAGAGCCACTGACCAAGCGTCAGTATTTTACGAGTTGGGAGTGAGAACGGGTTGCAAAAGGGGATGCAAGTCAAAAGGGTTCAGAACAATGGTCTTACCTTATTCCACATTTCACATATCGGGGTGGGTTACAGGAGTAATCTGGAAATAAATGCACACTTCCTTTTTATCTTTGTCAACTGACCAATGGAGTTATGTATAGTAGCTGATGGTCACTTCTTAAAAACACCACAAATAATGGTTTACCAAGGGCGGAGACGAAGTAAAGATAGCATGAAGCCTTTCTGCATGAGGATGTGCAAATTCCATGACATAAAGCCAGTGAAATTCAGCTCACCCACAGTCATCCACTCATAGTCAATCCCAAGTTAGTTGGCCAAGAAGGGAACCTTAACATTTTCACAATATGAAAAATCCAATATCGTTTATAATTCTAAACCTCCACGACTTCACACTGCCTGCTAACATCACACTGAGTGCTATTATCCCACAACAATAGCTGGCTCTGCACCACCTGAACATTCTGGTCAATAAAACCACAGAGAGACTGTGGAGCTGCAATAGAGATGCCAGGACTGTAATGAACTCTTAAGACCAAAGTACTGGCCGTGTGTGTGTGTGTGTGTGTGTGTGTGTGTGTGTGTGTGTGTGTGTGTGTGTGTGTGCGTGCGTGTGTGTGCGTGTGTGACCATGTAATGGCCCAAATGCGTGTACATTTGTCAGTGCAACAGTATAGACACATACAGTGGTGTGAAAAAGTGTTTGCCCCCTTCCTCATTTCCTGTTCCTTTGCATGTTTGTCACACTTAAGTGTTTGAACATCAAACCAATTTAAACAATAGTCAAGGACAACACAAGTAAACACAAAATGCAATTTGTAAATGAAGGTGTTTATCATTAAAGGTGAAAACAAATCCAAACCATCATGGCCCCTGTGAAAAAGTGATTGCCCCTAAACCTAATAACTGGTTGGGCCACCCTTAGCAGCAACAACTGCAACCAAGCGTTTTGCGATAACGTGCAATGAGGCTTTTACAGCGTCCTGGAGGAATTTTGGCCCACTCATCTTTGCAGAATTGTCCTAATTCAGTTACATTAGAGGGTTTTCGAGCATGAACGGCCTTTTTAAGGTCATACCACAACATCTCAATAGGATTCAGGTCAGGACTTTGGTGTGCCACTCCAAAGTCTTCATTTTGTTTTTTCTTCAGCCATTCGGTGGTGGACTTGCTGGTGTGTTTAGGATCATTGTCCTGCTGCAGAACCCAAGTTCGTTTCAGCTTGAGTACACGAACAGATGGTCGGACATTCTCCTTCAGGATCTCTTGGTAGACAGCAGAATTCATAGTTCCTTTTATCACGGCAAGTCTTCCAGGTCCTGAAGCAGCAAAACAGCCCCAGACCATCACACTGCCACCACCATATTTTACAGTTGGTATAATGTTCTTTTTATGAAATGCAGTGTTCCTTCACGCCAGATATACTTGGACACACACCTTCAAAGAGTTCCACTTTTGTCTCATCGGTCCACAGAATGTTGTCCCAAAAGTCTTGGGGATCATCAAGATGTGTTCTGGAGAAATTGAGACGAGCTTTGATGTTCTTTTTGCTCAGCAGTGGTTTTCTCCTTGGAACTCTGCCATGCAGGCCATTTTTGCCCAGTCTTTTCCTGATGGTGGAGGCATGAACGCTGACCTTAACTGAGGCAAGTGAGGCCTGCAGTTCTTTGGACGTTGTTGTGGGGTCTTTTGTGACCTCTTGGATGAGTCGTCGCTGCGCTCTTGGGGTAATTTTGGGTGGCCGGCCACTCCTGGGAAGGTTCACCACTGTTCCATGTCTTCGCCATTTGTGGATAATGGCTCTCACTGTGGTTCGCTGGATTCCCAAAGCTTTGGAAATGGCTTTATAACCCTTTCCAGACTGATAGATCTCAATTACTTTCTTTCTCAATTGTTCCTGAATTTCTTTGGGTCTCGGCATGATGTGTAGCTTTTAAGGATCTTCTGGTGGACCTTACTGTGTCAAGCAGCTCCTATTTAAGTGATGCCTTGATTGTGAACAGGTGTGGCAATAATCAGGCCTGGGTGTGGCTAGAGAAATTGAACTCAGGTGTGGACAACCACAGTTATAGTATGTTTTAACAAGGGGGCAATCACTTTTTCACACAGGGCCATGATGGTTTGATTTTTTTTTTTTTCTCCTTTAATAATAAACACCTTCATTTACAAATTGCATTTTGTGTTTACTTGTGTTGTCCTTGACTTTTGTTTAAATTGGTTTGATGTTCCGAAACACTTAAGTGTGACAAACATGCAAAGGAACAGGAAATGAGGAAGGGGGCAAACACTTTTTCACACCACTGTATGTACATTTACATATGCACGTCTTGTGAGCGTGCATGTCTCACAGTGTGTGTGTGTGTGTGTGTGTGTGTGTGTGTGTGTGTGTGTGTGTGTGTGTCTGTGTCTGTGTGTGTGTGTGATTGAGCCCAGTAGCTCATCAGTGTCAGGGCTGAAAAGGTTGTGGGATGAATGAGAGCAGAGAATCAAAGAGAGATTACACGTCTGACCATGTATCATCCTCGATATATTGAACGCAGCCTTTGTGGAGATGGGGGCCGCTTATAAAAAGTGGCATTGTGCGGCGGCTGAAAGAGCGTGTGGGCTCAACTCCATGACTAATCTGTCCCCCCGCATTATTTTATTCAATCTTCCCCCGACTTTATGTCTTCGACATTTTTGCCACACTCAGTAACTTTGAGTTGAATGGACAATTTTAAAGATTTTTAAAAGGCATTTGCTCGGGCCCGTACGCTGAGAGAACAAAAAAAGAGACTATCTCTTTGTTTCAATGCATAATTTATGACTAAAAATGGTCCTCCGACTAATTCTAGCAGGCAGGGTAAAGTCTTGAGCACATTCTTTTTAGAATCATATTGAAAAGAGTGTTGAATTTCTAAAGGGAAACATTTGATAATGCATAAAAGGATTCCCTTTCTCTTTCTTGCCTCTGTAACCCACTTCACCCGACGAACTCACTTAGACAAAAAAAATACACTTATATTCACTGGTACGTTCACACACGCATATGAACGCACATTGACTGGTACAATTTACTCTCTCCATCTCTCTTCCTCTCTCTGCACATTGTGCTTGATCCTAACTAGAAAAGGATGTCACATACTGTACCCGTGTGACTTTGAATGACAAAACCCACCAGTGTCACAACAAAGAATTGTATACAGCATGAAATTTAATTGCTTGAGCACATGGAAAACCAACTTGCTTCTTTTAAAACTCAGCATATCTACCCCATGCCATTTACAGTTAAGTGGGAAACACTGAAATACTTTGCACATTAAACAACCATATCCCACACATGGCATACCATTTTCCACAGTATAGCTAAACATTAGCAGACGGGCAACAGCAGTTGGCGGTAAAACGCAAAAGAGAATATGAATGCACTGCAAAGGAAGAAGTAGACAGCAAGTTGGTAAACGACAAACGATATGAAATATTTAAATAAATTGGCTTTGCATATGTTTCAAGACGAAGGGAATGCACAGGTAGAAAAGCACCAGCACACTCCAACAATGTTTTTTAAGTGTGAAATTAATTTCAGTTTAGGGAATTCTGTAGAGAAGCAGCCTATGAATCAGCAGACAATGTTCATTTTGGCTACAAGTGACTGCCCGAGAGGCCAAAATCAGGACAGCAAGTACCCATGGTTCTACCACCCTTTGATACACAAGGCATACAAAATGTCAGAACTAAATTGTTGGCAAATCTAGAAACACTAAATGCTTCTTTTTTAAGCAAGCCTACAGTGGTGATGTTTAGTGTGCCAACTGGAAATGTTCATGCATATATGCTTCTGATTTAAATAACCCATGTGTTATTTTACAGACTTGAGTGGAGAAAGACGTCTGAAATGGAAGCAGTAAGTGGGGAAAAGACTAATGGAATAGGCTCTGAGTTTTGTAGTTAAGAACTTGAATCATATCAAAAACCAAGCAAGAAGGAAATAAAATAATAGCAATTTAACTTAAAGTAACTTTTACTGTCAAACAAAAAAATTGTCTAATAGTAAGTGCATTTATCTTAAAAAATAAGAATATTTACATCTTAAAAAGTTACCATGAGGCCACCATAGCCAAGACATACAGTATGTTTTCAAGATACTCGCTCAGTCGTTTTCTGAAGTGTGCTTAAGTGTTGTGAGTCCAGTCCAGTTTCTTTCATTGATTTGGACACCAAGGTACTTGTACGAGTCCAACATGGATGATAACCAGGACAGGGGCTTTCCTGTTCCTCTGATAGTCCACCGCCAGCTCTTGAGGTCTTGATGATATCGAACTGCAGGTGATAGTTGTTGCATCATGCGACAAAACTCTCTATCAGTCCTTTGCACTTCTCATTGTCTTTTTTGATGCATCCAACAATTTTGGAATTGTCTGAAAATGTTTGAAGGTGGCAGGAACCTAAATTAAATTGAAAGTCTGAGCTGTAAAGTGTGAGAGGAATGGTGCCAGTACAGCTCCTTGAGGTGCACCAGTGTTGCTTATCATAACCTCAGAAGCCCAGCCATACACTCTGATATACTGTGTCCCTTCAGTGTGATAGTCCATGATCCTGGGAGCCAGGTATCAGGGTACAGTTGCTTTTCTTTTAGAAGACAGTGCTGGATGTCGTTGAAAGCACCGGAAAAGTCGAAACACGTCTCTCACAGTGTTTCCCTTCTTCTCGAAGGAGGATCTTGTGTGTCAGGAAGAAGGTAGCATCCTCCAGTCCAATGTGTAGCTGGTATGCAAACCGCAGTGGTGTCCAGGAGAGCAGTTAGCAAGGTCCTCGGGTGCCACAGAACCAGCCTCTTAAAGGTATTCATGAAATGTAATGTGAGGGCCAAAGGGCATTAGTCATTGAAAGCACTGGGATGTCCTTTTTTTGGTGCAGGAAGTCCTTAAGGCCCGGACACATAGAGCTGATAATCGGCCATTGGACAGTCTGGCGAGGTCAGTGACTCAAGTCTGTTCAGTGTATTCCGTGCCGTCGCCCATCCGAGGGGCCTTCGTCCTTAATTTCGGCGGGGCGGGCACTGCCAGCTGTCAGACTCAAATGACCCCTCTGATTGATAGAGTGCTAACCCGGAAACGGGGAGCGGAATGAGCGTTACTAGAGTCTCTCAAAATCTGACAAAAATCTTTTAAACTTTGTTGATCTGAAATGAAGACAGATTCAGCAACTGCACGGCCTACTTCTCAGTTAAAATGTTTTCAGAAACACGTTTCGGTGAACTACTATCGTAAAATATGAGATCGTATTCTGAACAAGCCGCCAACAACCCGAATTTCCGGAGAAACAAGACCCACGTGACACGTTCGTCCAATCAGCTGCCAGTTTTCATTTTTGGGCGACAATACAGATTAGTGCCGCCTGCTGTTATGGAGACGTATTACGTCTCGTCGTTTTGGTGTGTTCCGAGGCCTTTAGGCTGCACTCACAACAAATCAGAAGTTGCGGAAAGTAGCACTTGTGTTGCACTTGTGTCCCATTTAAGCCTCAATCTATTTCCTTTTTTGACCAATTTGGGTAGACTGATCAGCCCAACTGCCTTTTCTGTTGACGTTTGGCCGTCGGCTCTGTGTGTCCGGGCCTTTAGGCTGCACTCACAACAAATCAGAAGTTGCGGAAAGTAGCACTTGTGTTGCACTTGTGTCCCATTTAAGCCTCAATCTATTTCCAGTAGTTTTTTTTGGACTGCCCGAAGTTCCTGTCGATCCCTTGCCATGAGAACCCTCTTCTCTCTGTTGAGAAGGCCTTTGATCTCCTCATCAATCCAAGGTTTATTGTTCTGGAAGCAGTATATCTTCTTGGACGGTACAGTGTTGTCCTTACAGAAACGGATGTAATCTGTTATGCAGTGAGGTAGATTCTCAATATCTTCCCGGTAGTCCTCCTGGAACAGTTCCCAGTCTGTCTCCTCGTCATCCTTAGACCAGACCTTCACAGTTCTTGTGCTGGCCATCTGATGCCTCACCAATGGCTTGTAGGTGGCTTTAAGGTTAAAAGCTATATGCCCACTTCACATTGACATACTTGAGGTCCAGGATTTTATTCCCTCCTGTTGCAGTTTACATATTATTTGGAATTTGTCAGAACAGGAGAGAGGAAGACATGATTGAAATCCCTACAGATTATTCTAGGGGGAGCTGGGGTGTCACGTTTGAAGTCCCACAATGACTGTGTAGATGACATCATTCACCTAGCAACCTCAGCAGAATGTAAATAATCACAACATGGTTATGTAAATAACCATTACATGGAATGTAAATAACCACAACAATGCTGTGCGAGAACTCCTGTGGCAAAAAGTAAAGTCTCAATTTTACCGCCATCAGTTAATTATCAGGAGAACAAGTGCATTCCCTAACAGCTACATATCCAGGGTTACACCACTTAGAGTTAACAAAGATAGCAAGACTTCCTCCTGTCTCTTTCCCCTGACCGCTTGAACTAGGCTGAAGCCGGCTAGTTCAAGCAGGCTGTCTGATATATTCCCATTCAGCCTTGTATCCATGAAGCAGAGCAAACTGCACTCTCAGTAAGCGCACTGGCAGTAGACTAAAGCGCTCAGATCATCCACCTTGTTGTCGTGTGACATCACTTTCCCCATCATAATTGAAGTCAGAAAAGGTTGACATTTCTTGTGCCTCGTTTTTTTTTTCATTGACCTTCTGACTGGCTTTATGCCAAGGTGAAAGTATCTCCATATCTGATCCGGTATAAATGCTCAAGGTAGTCCAGCTCCACGTCGGCAGTCCTGTAGTCCGGGAGTTCATCATGAGCGTACTGTAAGTGACTGTAGTCTCCAGGTAACTTGTATAGAAAAAGAAAATACTCCCTGAAAACGTAATGCCCTGCACCAGTTACACCACAACTAAAATGTTGCAGTTTACAAAAAATGCTTGAGTGTAAAGTAGAGAAAAGTCCAGAAGTTTTGTGATTTAACTTTAACTATTAAAGAATAAATGTGAGGGAAAATGGATAATGAAAATATATTAGGGTAAAATCTTTCAATTTCGAGCGCTATGTATATGCACAGACTTAGGGTTAGCACGTGCAGTGCAAATGTGGATTTCATGGGATCAAATACCATTACTATTTGAAAGGACCCAAAGCCGACTTTTGTACATTTCTAAAATAAAACCAAACTACCACTCATTTTTTGTCCAATGCATCGTTGCTATCTAGTGCATCATTTCTTAATCGAACAAATCTGCATCGTAAAAGCGTGAAATCTCATGAAAATCCAACGAAGGTGGCGAATCATTTACTGTTTTCACCTTCAAAAATCTGTTTCCAAGGCAAGAGACCAGTGATTAAATGGCAAAAACTTCCCACCGCCACTACTATCACATTGTCATCTTAGTCAATCTCTATCTGTCTTTTCCTCTCTCTCTCTCTTATACACATGCAAAGAGACGGACACATATAAACACACGTACACACACCAAACACTCCACTTTACCTTCAAAAAGCCAGGGGAAGGCAGGCAGCATGAATAAATAGTCTAAGTGCTTATATTTCTATTCCTGCTTACCCAACTGCTAACAAGACCCAGTTCACAGTCAATGAGCTACTTCGGCATTCATGAGGATCACTGACAGTCACTTTGCATTCAACGCCAATCACAAACAGCAGAAAAAAAGAGCACACACAGACACACACACACATACACACATCAAGAAATTTGATTACAAGAGGCATTCTGTGGTGCTTCAGCATTCCCCAGTGTTTTACCAAAATAAAACAGGCAACCCGTACCCATCCAGGCGGTTTGAAGCCCACATGTACATGAGTATAGCAACAAGCAGGGAAAAAACATGATTACCCTCCACGCATTTAGAGGGCACTGGCATTAGGAGATTAGGTAAAGTAAGCAATCATCATTTGGATATTTGATGATGAAACTATCCTGTTAAATTGATTATAGTGGTGCACAGGGCAGGAGAGGGTGACAGCCACACCTGGCGACATATGGAGTGTGTGTGTGAGTGTGTGCATGTGTGTGTGTCAGTGATTTCCTATCACATGTTATAATGGGCCATACATTGCTCTGCTCCTCTGTCCATCCTCTGTATGCATGATGTTTTTCTGTATTTTAGGGTGTGTTTGTGTACGTCTGTGACTTCACAATATACTATGGAAGATAAGTCTATATTTACTTATGTCTGCAGTAGGGGAAACCACCTATGTGATTGGGCCTTTTCTGCTCGGGCCCCTCCATTGTGTAATGACCTGCCAGAGGAGATCAGGGAAGTCTTCTTTTAACCCTTGTGATGTTGTCCCGGTTGGCCTGGCCTGTTTTGCCTGTTTATAAAGAATAAAGTATAACTTATCATTTTCCTATCCTACAAATGTTGAGCTACTTGTACTTTACTTGAGTCTCTTCTTTTCATGCCACTTTCTATACTTCCACTCCGCTACATTTCAGAGAGAAATATTGTACTTTTTACTCCACTACATTCATCTGACAGCTTCAGTTACTAGTTACTTTCAGACGTTACGTTAGATTTCTGCACACAAAACACATGTAGTTTATAAAATAAGATGTTTTATTATAAACTAAACTACCCAACAATATAACGGCCCAGAAGTGCGCGATGTGCCGGATGTTTCAGAGGCCGTTGCAGTTGAGTTTAGCCGACAAAAGGTGACCGTCATGCGGCGACGACACTTTAGGCATCTAAAATGACTATTTAAGATTAGAAAAAAAGATTGTGGTTTGAATTAAAACACCGGTCCCTTTAAGTAGTACTTGCTGGGAAATGAACACACACTTCCTGTGTGAAAGTCCTGTGTTTACCCCCCACACACACACACACACACACACACACACACACACACACACACACACACACACACACACACACACACACACACACACACACACACACACACACACTCACTTTAAAGCCCTGTGTTTTATGAGCCACTGACCCACCCTAACCTTCTTCCTATGTGGACCAGAGAGGTCTTATACAGCAACAGTTACGGTGATGCATGCAGCAATAAATATGTAGCCTGGACGCCAGCCGAACTTAGCCCCGCCCACAACGTTTGAGGTCGGGAAGTTTGGTCTGGACTTGATCCGTCGTGGAGCAACTATGCTCGAACCAGAGCAGCTGTTAAGACCAATCAAATTGTCATGGCGGGCTTTATACGATGATGGACAGATGATCAACAGTGACGGAATCAATCAACCACATCACCAAAGAGCGCTTGGGTTGAATTCGTTTACAACTCTGTTGCTCTGATTGGTTGTAGGTCTATCCAATTGAGTGCGGAGGCATTTTCTGGTTCGGTTGAAACACGCCCCATAATCCCAGCCCAATGGAGCAGTATCAGACTCATATTCTGACTAGAATCTGAGTCAGGCTAATAAATATGTGGAATACATAGGAATCACAGTGCTTTACTTTTTGTAGCTATATGTACGAATGGTTCTAGAGAACAGCCTGAATGATTGTGCATGCACTACTCACTAGCTATGGCAGAAGCAAAACACAGCCCTGATAAAAATCAGTGTGTGGTTGTAGTAAGACATGTAACCAGTACTCCTACGTGCACACTGTAGAGAACGTATGTTGAGTTCTGAACGAAGTTTCCTTTTTAAATTATGACCTCAGATGGCACAAGGTTTATCTGTGTTTTTTAGCCTGTAAGGCACCGTTGGGGGCACAAAACACTGGAGGCACTGTTTATGGTTAGGGTTAGGGTTAAGGTAAAGATTAGGGTTAGGTGCCTTGAAGGCAAAGGTCGCACCGTTGCCTGGAAGGAGCTGTTGGGGGAAAAAAACACCATTGAGCTGGCACAAGTGCTGATGAACATTTTGTTTTTGAACAAGTCTTATCTGCTGTGTAACTTAGCTTAGCTTTTTTTTATTGCTTTCCTTCATCAGAGTCACTGAGACATCATACATAATTTTATGAAAATAATCACTACACATGATCTATTTTGAATAATAAGAGTCATGGTTTCATGAAGTAGTTTTCTCTGTAGAGCCTGTTACTGGCATTTTCTCCTCTTCCCCCCCAGAACCTGTTTTTCTTTGGGGCCTTTTCCCAATAACGCGTGCTAAAATGTAAAGGCTAGCGCTGAGACGTAGTGTTCTCAGAATTCATTTTCAATCTAAGAATTACATCAGGTGATAATGAAAGTAAAAAAAAAAACATCCTTTTCAACTGTTGTGAAGTGAGTGGTTGTAAGTGTACTTTTTCTGTACCCGAGCACGCTCACAAAGCTAGCGCCGCTATATCCGTCAGCAGCTTGAGATCTCAGTTAAAGCCCAGGAGGAGGCAGAGAGAAAACATGCTGGAAATACCCTGAGTTTAAAGTGCTAAAGTGAAGACTAAAACACAGATTTATTCAGCAGAAGCCAAAGACCAAGGGAGAGTTTTAACACATTTACACCAGAGAGCCCTTCGAGGAGAGACGCACCAGTGGGTGGTTGTGTGAGAGCTTATTTGAGTATGTAGTGTATGTCTGCTTGTGTGTGTGTGTGTGTGTGTGCTTGCACGCGTGCTGCGTGTGTGCACACTCCCATCGGTGCGTTCATTTCTCTTATCCGTACACCCACCTTTTTCTTGGTTTCGAGACAATCTCCCAGGATGCCTATTCTACATTAAACAGTGCTTTGAAGACAATTGAGCTGAGACCCAGGCTGATCAGGGCTCCCTTATCCCTCCCAGCACATCTATTATCAAAGCCTTCGTACCATTACCGTCATTATACACTATGTATTATTATTATTATTTTCAAAATGCAGCGCTGAGAGCGGGCGAGAGACGGGGGCCCCCGTAAACAAATCTATTATTGGTGATGAATTGCATAATAACACAGGCATAATGCCGTTCTCTCACAAAACTGGCGAAGGTGCTGAACTGGAAAAAGTACCCCATCTGTAAAATTTGAATAAACAATGGGCGAGAGAGGGAGGGAGACAAAGATGGAGTGGTCGTTAGATGGTGTGTTTTTACTTGAAAGCTAAAGACTTCAGTTTGCTCGGCATACACAGGTCCTGCATTATCAGCCATCACTTACATGTCAAAGCAGATTTTAAAGGACCCGTCATTTAAGGATAGTACACTTTGAACTGGGGATTCCTTTATGTACGTGTAAGAGTTTGTCTCGCCCCTATGGGCAAAATGGCGGGAAGTAACTTTAACTCAAGAACTATTATTTGTGAGACATTTAATCTTCCCCATGCTGTAGCTTATTTCCTCCGTCATTGGTGCAACGATTTCATTACTGTGCTCATATCAAGCTCAATGGTGTTTTTTGCCCCCAACTGCTCCTTCCAGGCAGCGCTGGGACCGCCCCCTTCAAGGCATCTAACCCTAACCCTAACCTTAACCCTAACCCTAACCATAACCATAACCAGTGCCCCCCAACGGTGCCTTCCGTTGGGGGCAAAAAACACAGATAAACTCATATCAAGGGTCAATCAATGAATTTTCTGTTTCTGAAGTTAAAGCTCTTTTCTTTGTGTGTTCAACTAGTGACTATCAAGCCTGATTCATGGTTCTGCCTTAAATATACAGCTTAGGTTTGGTACGCAGGTTTGTACGAGGTATGCGTAGATTCGGACCCTACGCCGTAGCCTCATGTGCACCTCCCCAGAAATGTAACTTCACATCGCAGCGACGCGGACCGCAAGAACTGTGATTGCTTGGTTTGGCTGTGGCCAGGGACGGACTGGGGCTAAAAAAAAAAAAAAAAAAAAAAAGCTCACTATAACCTCTCATATAAAAAACTAAAAATGTAAGTGTAAGAGTTTGTCTCGACCCTAGGAGCAAAATGCCGGTAAGTAACTTGTAACTCAAGAACTATTATTTGTGAGACATTTAATATTCCCCATGCTGTAGCTTATTTCCTGCGTCATTGTTGCAACGATTTCATTACTGTGCTCATATCAAGCTCGATGATGTTTTTTGCCCCCAACTGCCCCCAAAAACAAAAAATATTGTGTGTGTTGCCGTTCCCAAACTCCGTTCATTTCGGGAAACAACAGCAAACTTCGAGCTAGCAAGCTACACGCTGAAAATGGCTAGTTTTGAAGAACATTTGGTTCGTGCAACAAGGCCGGTCTGCTTGGTTCTTTCAAGGAATGATTGTAAAGATTTACAAAGAACATGTTTAGGGGATTTCCTTTCTAACCGCGACGTTTTGGGACCGATTGGGATTGCTGTGGACAAAGTACAAACGGCTATACACTGGTAAGAGCAAATGAGGTTTAACCATGTATCCAGCTAAGTTAAATAGCAAAAAAAAGTTCCTTCCTGAGACTATTAAGCAGAAGAGCTTAGCGTCGCCCAAGACGATTGTGATTGGTTTAAAAAAATGAAAACAACCCAGCGCGTTTTTTTTCTCCTATCCCTGAATGTATGTGTGGAGGAGCCAGACCTTACTCCACAGCGCTGTAGAGATAGGTCTGGCAATGCGAGATTTTACACCTGCTAAACATCAGTACTGTATGTCAGCATTGTCATTGTCACGGCCTCACAGCATGGCTGTAGTGTTTTGGCCTAGTTTTTCATTATGTGTCTCTCCATCACAACATGTGGTTTGGACTTCAGGCCAATCAAGATTACATTAGTCATTCAAGATTATATGTTGTCTCTTAGCTTATGAGTGGTATGTAGTGTATGATGCTACAATGGTATTTTATTCTAGTCGTCCCAATAATAGCTGTGGAGTATACAGCCTCTGTGTTCACCCAGCTCTATTCCACATGCAGAATAATGACAGCAGCTATACTGAATATATTCTCTTTCTCCTTTTATATTATTTTCTTCTTCTTCTTCTTATCTCTTCGTCTTTCTTCTTATCTCTTCGTCTTTCTCTCTCTTGTGGGGTCAAAGAAGAACAAGAGAGTGAACAAATATGTCCATGTTCTTCAGCACACACACACGCACACACACACACACACACACACACACACACACAAACTTAGTACCCCCCAGTGAGCAGAAACTGTTTAGCTATGCTAATTTGAATATATTTTTGGGTCAATTGTGCGCTCACCAGAAACGGCCTCCACGCCTACCCTTTGCCGAACAATTTAAATTTTTAATATTCCATTTAATTTATATGGGCCACCACTGAGGCAATCTGACAATGCCAAAAAGCCGACTTGATTCTTTTTTGTAGAAAAAAAAGAGAAATTTCTTTCATATAAATTCCATCGCCCTGGTTTCTGCCCTTCCCACACCTGACTCCCTGTTCTTATCTATCTTAAAACTATTTCACCTTAAGAAATAATCAATAAAAACAATTATGAGATCCAAGCCTGGAACCAATGCTCTCTCGTCTTCCTCTCGTCTTCCCCATCTTTTGTTTTCGCTCTCTTTCTCTCGCTCTCTCTCTCTCTTCCCTTCTCTATCTCTTTCTCTCCCCACTCCCTGCTTTTATCCTCTAGTCTGTTCTCCCACCATCCTCTCTCCTTGGTGATTCACGGTGTATAATATTTAATTATACTCTATAATTTATGCAGGTTATCAAACTCTGAGCGCATCATTTTATGTACATTGTGTAAATTGCTTTTTTCTCTCTCCCTCCATGTCTCTCTGTCTCTTTCTGTCTTTTCTTTACAGTTTTTTTCCCCCTTCTTGGATGGGAGGAGGGTAAATCCTTTGCAGGCATAGACAGAGATATTGAAGCCCGGGTGCAAATGTGAAATGAATAAACAGGCTGGATCTCTTCTTCAAGGGCCTAAATGAGATCTGCACAAAATAATTTAAACTAGGCCCATTTATCAAGCCCAGCCACGGCATGTGTGTAGCAGCGGCCTGTGTATGTTGTCCATTCTGTGTGTGTGTGTGTGTGTGTGTGTGTGTGTTTATGTGTTTATGTGTGTGTGTGTGTGTGTGTGTGTGTGTGTGTGTGTCTTCCATGCCCCTGGCAGCGGTGGTAGTAGTATCCTTCTGTAGAGAGACAGAATGACAGATTAAGATTGAAACATTACCAAACAAATACAGAAAATGAAGATTTTATAGAAAAGTTTAGAAGCATCTGGGAAGTGAGCCACTTAACGCAAATACTTTCTTAATCTTGATCTCTCTGGGGGGGCTCACACACACGTGACCGTTAGGCTGATGTGCAAGAAGGCGTAATAAAGTGCCCCATAGGGTGCCCTTCAAGTGGCAAAAATGGGATGCAGGGTCTTCTAAGGTGCCTCTCCAGTGGAGAAAACGTGATGCAGGATCCTCTAGGGTGCCCTTCTAGTGGAGAAAATGTGATGCAGGATCCTCTTGGGTGCCCTTCCAGAAGAAAACGTGATACAGGGTCCTCTAGGGTGCCCTTCCAGTGGAGAAAATGTGATGCAGGGTCCTCTAGGGTGCCCTTTCAGTGGAGAAAACGTGATGCAGGATCCTTTTGGGTGCCCTTCCAGAAGAAAACGTGATACAGGGTCCTCTAGGGTGCCCTTCTAGTGGAGAAAATGTGATGCAGGGTCCTCTAGGGTGCCCTTCCAAAGGAAAATGTGATACAGGGTCCTCTAGGGTGCCCTTCCAGTGGAGAAAACGTGATGCAGAGACCTCTAGGATGCCCTTCCAGTGGAGAAAACGTGATGCAGGGTAGAGCCCTGCACAGGCTTAAAATGTTGGCCCTAGCCCGGCCTAACGGTCACGTGTGTGTGAGCTGTCTTTGTGTCAGTGTGATAAGTTATAAAACCTCTTTCTATCTATGTTTTTGAAATCACCAACCTCATAGTTTATTAAAATTACATACCATTTAGTTTATTTAATTAATTAAAACATAAAACATAAAGGAGGAACTAATGCAGGCCCAATACCCAGCCCGTGTGTGAACTTTGATGTGAAAATTGTTCCGAAGCCTGGCCCGAGGGGCATATATAAGTCGGACCCCGTCAACGCAGGGCTTTAATGCAGGGTCCTCTAGGGTGCCCTTCCAGTGGAGAAAATGTGATGCAGTGGCATATAGGTTGCCCTACATTCTAGAAAACTTTCTGCGTGCCCCACCGAATGCAGCTGGTAACCCATTTATTTTTTCCACCACTGCCCTTCAGACAGCCTGAGTCCATCACTGCACAGTACAAAGGTTTGACAGGTAAATCTCTATTTCGTTTGTCCACAATGCTACTCCACTAGTTCCAATATCAAAATCATGGCAGAATTAGTACTCTGTACTAATTCATGCAGTGAATGGAACAGAGGTAATCCAATCCTTGGTAAATTTAGCAATTCAAACTGAATAAACATGATGACTGGAAAACAGTCAAATATTAGTTGAAAACATTTGAACATGCACAAGTACTTAAAAACAGTATAATTTAAAACACCAAGAAATGTCTGTAATTAGTGCTTCAGATTTCTCTGAAAAACACAGTATCATCTGAACCGATGACTCTGAAACATTAGGATTTTAGAACGGGGTCATTCTTGATATTTTGACCGCTATACTAAAATTTTTGGCATCTCATGTCAAAAGTATGATTATATTCAACATTAGGATTGTTGATCTAGAACCATCAAGTCAACATTTTTATTTGTCCAACACTTTGGTTTAATGTTACCATGCTAACATGCTAAACTAAAGGGCAATTCACGGTTCCTTCTTCCTCTGTTCTTCAGAGGTGGAAACTTCTCAGGAAGTTGGCACCTTGTATGGCAGCCTCGGCCGCCAGTGTATGAATGGGTGTATGAATGCGTGTGTCAATGTTTGTATGAATGTGTGTGTGAATGGGGTAAAAGGTGCCTGTGGTGTGTAAAGCACTTTCTATGGTCGCTAAGACTAGAGAAGCGTTACATAAACGCAGCCCATTTACAAGATCCTTCCCTTTATGCATACAAAAAGCTTTTAAACACTCTGATAAATAGACAACATGCATTGTTTGAGGCGGAACGCATCACATCTGCGCCTGAAAATCAGGCACAAAGGCCTTAATAAATCTGGTCTTCAGTCTTATTATCAATCACGTTAAACAACATTAGTAACGTGACGTTTTAGTCAAATCATTTGATCCGAAACCTACCAAATAATACAAATAATACTATAAATGATTACTCCGAATGTTTTGTTCCAACAAGGTGCCACTAGATTACTCACATGCAGAACCATTCATTTGTTCTTTGGTGGTCCATTAAGGTTATACTAACTTGATTCTAATTACCATACACAACCTTATCATACTGTTACAGAATAGTGGCAGGGTGGGCCTCCAGCCTAAATAGGTCTTTGGGAATACACACACACACACACACACACACACACACACACACACACACACACACACACACACAACACACTGCTTCTGTCTTTTTTTCCCACTCTCCCAGTGTTTTAAATGTCATTGACCTGAGGGCAAAGCACATACCATCTCAAGCACACATCAGTCTTCCACTAGGACACTTACACACACCAACACGCTAATCAAGTCTCCATGGGCTTCCTCCCTCCCTTGTCTCCTCCCCTCCTCCCTTCCTGACTTCCTTGTCTTTTTGTAGAAGTGGAGAGGTGGAGAGACCTCATGCAGGGAAAAGCCATTGGGTTGGTACTTCCACTGGAAGAAGAAAAAAAAAAAAAAAAAAAAAAGGTTAAAGGGATGGCTGACATCAGTCAATCGTGACATTCACACCTCACACTTTCCCCCGTCAGTCATTGCTCTTTGCTGTCATAAGATTGGCAGGCGTGTCAGTGGGATGTAAAGTGGTCATGCTCAGGATGATAACACAAGTGTTGTTTTTTTTTTATTTATTTGTGGGTGGATAGTGACTGACCCTTGACCCAGCAATGAGTCTGCTCCATCTCTATGCTAATATATGTATATATATATATATATATATATATATATATATATATATATATATACAGTACAGGCCAAAAAGTTTGGACACACTTTCTCATTCAATGCGTTTCCTTTTTATTTTCATGACTATTTACATTGTAGATTCTCACTGAAGGCATCAAAACTATGAATGAACACATATGGAATTATGTACTTAACAAAAAAGTGTGAAATAACTGAAAACATGTCTTATATTTTAGATTCTTCAAAGTAGCCACCCTTTGCTTTTTTTATTAATAAGGGAAAAAATTCCACTAATTAACCCTGACAAGGCACACCTGTGAAGTGAAAACCATTTCAGGTGACTACCTCATGAAGCTCATTGAGAGAACACCAAGGGTTTGCAGAGTTATCAAAAAAAGCAAAGGGTGGCTACTTTGAAGAATCTAAAATATAAGACATGTTTTCAGTTATTTCACACTTTTTTGTTAAGTACATAATTCCGCGTGTTCATTCATAGTTTTGATGCCTTCAATGAGAATCTACAATGTAAATAGTCATGAAAATAAAGAAACACATTGAATGAGAAAGTGTGTCCAAACTTTTGGCCTGTACTGTGTATATATATCACCCTCGTCTGGGTCAAAGGTAGTACATTTCGAGGATCATTGCCTGATATCCGATGTCACTTTCCACTCTCTGTGTGTTGCCGTCCTTAAACTTTGTTCGCATCGGGAAACAACACCAACCTTCGAGCTGGCGAGCTACACGCTGAAAATGTTGGTGATGATGATGGTGCAACAAGGCAGGCCTGCTTGGTTCTTTCGGGGAATGATTGTAATGATTTACAAAGAATAAGTTCACGGCATTAACTCGGCGATACACCAGTAAGAGCAAATTAGGTTTAACAGCTAATTTAAATACCTCATGTTACTGTGTTCTGCGAACAGTTAACTTCATTTAATATTGTATGTGGCGTTTTCAACTACTATTCTCACTGCAGGGTGCCACCAAAACAAGTTCCTTCCTGAGACTATTTTGCAGAGCCACAGTCGCTGCGTCCGGAGCTTAGTGCTGCCCAAGATGATTGTGATTGGTTTAAAGAAATGAAAACAACCCAGTGTTTTTTTTTTTCTCCTATCCTAGAATAAGTGTGTGGAGTAGCCAGACCTCACTCCACAGCACTGTGGAGATTTTTCTGGCAATGCGAGACTAGTATCACCCTTCAACATACACACAAACTCTAGAGAAAGATAATGCCACTAATGCCAGGTGCTGATCCTGGACTAATCTAACAGTAGGCCTGCTGACATAATATGTTAAAGTAACTGCTGAGTAGCTACAACAGAACAGATGTTGTTATTATATGATAAACTAAGTAACCTATGTCTTTGTATGTTTCAGCACTGGTTGAAAGCCTTTCCAACTCACATTGCTTTAATATTTTATGCAGTCCTGCTGAATAATAGGCTGCCTTTAACACATCTGACGCTCCCTTAATGACACAGAAACATATTAGGCATAATCAATAACAAACTTCACATTTAGCCTTGTTATGTTTATGCACACAGACTCGGAATTGGATTAAATAAGCCACTTAAATGGATTCTAAGGCACATGATGTTACTATTCTTAATGATGGAGTGAATATTTCTCCTCAGATTTCTATGAACAGCTGTAAATATTTGTTTGCCTGGGGGCTAATGGATGTCAGCGGTGAAGTGAAATTTTATCTAAGTGAGGGAGCGAGAGCGAGAGAGTCCCTATGCACCCCCCGACATATGCCCAGTCCAAAACTAAACTGAAACTATACTGCCAGGTTAAAAAACTAATAAAATAGAAATGAACGCAAATCACGTAGCGTGTTCACACAGGAAAAGAGACAGAATGAAGTATACTCAAGCCACAAAGTATACAGTACACACAGTCAGCCACAATGCATTGCACAAAATAAAGAGAATGGAGAAGCTGTAAAAGTAGAAAAAGTTCAAACAAATGCGGTTTTGAGAGAATTGTTCTCTCTGATTCGTCAAACAAACACTAGGGGCACAGGCTGTGCACCAAAATACAACAAACCACGTTCCAGCCAATCACCGACAAGATGTTCAGGGGTGGGGGTGGGGGTTAGTGACACTTAGTGAGTTAGTCATGACAGTTATGGAAACATGGGGGGAGGGGCGAGCTTGCTCTGTTTTGTTTGGTATTCACTTTGAACGTCAACAGAAGAGTGACGTCATGCAGGAACTCAGAGTGCACCTTTAATCATTAAACATCATGGCCATTCTTACACAGTTCTCCAACCAGGTATTCTGTATATGTATATGTAGCTATACTTCTGAGACGATATACCTGGCCATAGGCGTAATTTACAGGGGGGGTTACAACCCCACCAATAATCAAAACTGGCCAGTGCACCCCCCCAAATACCTATTTCCTTTACAATATTCAAGACATTTGCACCATAAATTGATGCAGAAAAATTCACCAGAATGCTCAAAAGTGGAGATCTCAACCCCCCCACCCCCCCATGTTAAACCCAAAGTTACACCCTTGTACCCGACTGACATAAACAAGCTAAAACTTAATATTTCCGAAAAACTCAAACTAACTATAATAACCTTGGTGTGCCAACTGCTATTCTCACTGCAGCTGTACGTTGTCGGAACTCCCCCTCCTCTTATCCCCAATAATCCCCCAGCCTGCTTTACAGTAATAGCCACATGTCAAGTGCATAGGGAGTAGCGTGTGCGTGTGTGTGTGTGTGTGTGTGTGCGCGTGTGTGCACGTGCGTTCATATGCAGCTACACAAAGGTGACATGCATGGTGCAATGTACAGTAGGGCTTTGAACAGAGGAGAGGAAGCCAGCATGTTGCTGCTCTGTTGGAAATGACATCATAGCAGGGGTTAAACAGCCACCGTTTACCTTGATTTATAATCCTCCTCCTCTCCCTCCCTTCGCCTCTCCTCCTCCTCCTCCCTTATTCTTCTCCATCCTCCCCACACAGAGGGGTGAGGCGTGACTGCAGGGGAGGGGGAGAGAGCAAAAAGAGATAGGATGGGAATCAACGAATGGAAATTAATTAGACCATGAAAAATAAAGCATAATATTAAGGACGAGTGAGTGAATCAATACGGGAGTGTTTTTCTGTTGTCAAGCAGAGACCTTGTAACACCAATTTTGCCGATTTCAGGTTTAGAGTACGTAGCGTGTTCACACAGGAAAAGAGACAGAATGAAGTATACTCAAGCCACACAGTATACAGTACACACAGTCAGCCACAATGCAATGCACAATGGAGAAGCTGTAAAAGTAGAAAAAGTTCAAACAAATGCGGTTTTGAGGGAATTACTCCCTCTGATACGACATACACGATTTGTCCAAATTTGAGTTCTGGAACGTCTGAATAAAAGTGTAACTTTGGGGTTTGCAGCAAAACAAGGCTCAACTTCCCTGGTCGCTGCTTTTACAACCCAAAACTATAACTGGTTTGGGCGTACTTGTTCCACATGAGCCTGCGTGGTCTTTTCTCCTGAACAGTTTCGGATAATTCAGTTCAAATCAAAAGTGTCAGCCTCCAGGTGGCGCTGAAGGGAATGTCAGGGGATCACATCAGTACTGTAGGATTCATCTTCTGGAGACCGTGATTGTCTGTACAAAATCCAACGGCGATCCGTTGTTGAAATATTTCAGTCATGATCAAAGTAGCTGCGGAGGAAGGTCTGGATAGTCCACACACAGCATTCCGGGATGGGAGAAAAACATGCTCTGGTTTATTGGCGTTTCTTTAAACCAATCACAATCATCTTGGGCGGTGCTAAGCGCCGGAGGGAGCAACAAACTAATACTGTTAGAAAAAAATCCGTAGAAAAAAGGATAATTTCCTGGCAGAAAATTCCCAGTACCTTTTCTGTTAAGTTTACAGCTATTTGGGCCCCTGGGTAGCTCACCTGGTCGAGCGCACGCTCATATACAGAGGTTTACTTCACGACGCAGCGGCCGTGGGTTCAACTCCAACCTGTGGCCCTTTGCTGCATATCATTCCCTCTCTCTCCCCTTTTCATGTCTTCAGTTGTCCTATAAATAAAGGCCTAAAATGCCCTAAAAAATCATCTTTAAAAAAAAAAAGAACAGACTTCTGAGTTCTGTTAATCCTAAAAAACAAAATACGGAAAACCGCCTATGAAAAAGCATTACAGAAAATTCCTTCATATTAACACAGTATATTAGCCGGTATTTCTACGGATTTTTCTAACAGTGTAGCCTCAGGAAGGAACTTGTTTTGGTGGAACATGTGTACGTTCAAAAGTTGTTTAAGTTGTGCGACAGAAAACTCAGATTGCACAGATAGTCTAGCTAGCTGTCTGGATTTACCCTGCAGAGATCTGAGGAGCAGATCCTCACAAATCCACACATTCTCACTCTGTATTGAATGCCAACACAAAGAAAGAGGAAGGAGACGGACATCCGGACGAAAAGAGTGACATGCGGTGGAATTTCCCGCGGCACCGGAGCAATCCTGGAAGTAGAACGTCGTGGATATAGACTATGATTATAGTGGTGGGCTGACACTGCCATCCCTAAGGCTACGCTGCTAGTGTGGCTAAAAGTCTAGGACCTCATGGAACAAATGGGGGTATGCATACCCCTAGGGGTACTTCCGAGTAAGTTTCTTAAAACAATATCAGTCATGAATAATCGCTAAAATAACAATACACTATAATATTGAATGCATTTAGTGATTCTTAACATTTGCGGCATTTCTGTGTTATTCAGTTACAATATGGTAGTTTAGTACATCAGACACTGATGATCATGGTGCAGCGCTGTATTGTGGCTATGTATATAGCTAGCTGATGTTTTGTGCTGGTCAGGACTACTTGGATGAAAACATATTTCAAAGGGGATACATTATTAAGAAAAGCTTGAGAACCAGATATCCAAAGGAACCATCAAAAATGCAAAAATGTCAAGAAACAACTCTTTTTTCCTTTATTTGAGTTCCTTAAAAGTTGGTTTTTACTAGTGACCATTTCAATAAAGGAATTGATGAATACATGAACGGATGTTCAATATCACAAGCTTGAATGCGTGTGCGTGTGTGTGCGCGTGTGTGTGTGTGTGCATGTGTGTGTGTGTGCGTGTGTGTCTGTGTGGATAGAGAAGAGAGAGGGAGATCACAACATGCTCCAGTTGCCTGAGGGCTGACTGAAGCTCAAGCTGAAATTCCTCATGTCTACCATAAAACAGTCCGGCATTCCACTACTTTTTGACACACACACACACACACACACACACACACACACTCAGTCACACACCCTCCCTTCACAGCGGTGGCAGCACTTCACAAAGGAACCATTGAAGGGGCTCCTTCAGTTTAAAAGTTGAAGAGTATGTCTAATTTTGGTCCGAGTTCATTAGGCAACACAAAAGTGGGAGCTTGCAGAGAACATGAGGACAGTGGCAGAGGCAAGTGCTTCATGCCAGGACTGATAAGAGCAGACAGAAACTACAAAGGCGCCTCTCCTTCAGAAGGAAAGGATGAAGAAGGAAGAGAGGGAGGAGGAGAGAAAAAAGGAAAACCAAACGGCAGGCAAAAGTCTTGGCCCAGAATGTTGTGTGCTTTTAATACGTGCGTGTCAGTGTTTGTTAATGGGACCCGGCAAGCCTGCAACACACCAATATTCATTCAACTTGAATATACAGCTGTGGGGTGGGGGGAAGAGCAGCACAAATGTAATGGGAAGCCAATGAAAATGAAATACTTTAAGTTTGACTACTATATTGAGGGTATTAAATTGTCATCAGAAACAGTACGCGACTTTGTGTCAAATGCAAATCCGCCCTCGCCAGTCGCATTCCTTCCCCTCATTATGAGGACGGAGTGAAGAACTTCTAAAATAAAAAATATATAAAAGCGACAACAGCAAAAGTGGAAAATTGCTTCAAGTGCATGGCCTCAGAATCCCCAGCATTGTTGAGGAGAGAGTGTAAAGATGAATGCTGACAGCGACGTGCCCATGAGATCTGTGTTTTTGCTCTAACTGCGATGCAGTGTTGCTGCTTTAGTGCAAGGCCCTGAGCTGTAAATGGATATTGGAGATTAGATCTTTCATCTGGAGAGAGCCATGTCATTTTCCTATTTTTCTCTCTTATTGATTCTGGCCACTCTCAGCTCCACATGAACAAACCCTTTCAGACTGGGAAAGGCCAATCCAGAGCTGTTCATATTGGCTACTTACAGATCTTGCTATATTATAAGAGATGTTACAGCAGATTTGATAGATAAATGTGTAGATGTGTTGAGAGATGGATACTGTATGCATTACCACGGCTGGTGTTTTTTTTCTTCATTCTTAGGCATGACTCATATACTATCATCTTTTCATCGCTGCATGTATCAAGAGTCTTAAAGGATGATATAATAATTTTCACGTTCATATATTTGTATTTTGGGTTTCTACAAGACCCTGTTTACATGCTTTAATGTAAAAACAAACATTTTTTATGCACTCATACTGATTGTCTGAATATACCTGTATTCCCTCTGTGTCTGAAAAGCCCCCCCTCCCAAAAAAGCTGATTTTTTTTCATCTATCCCGGAATGTCTGTGTGACTTTACTCCACAGTCTCGCACTGCCAGACCTTTCCTCCACAGCGCTGCGGAAGAAGGTCTGGCTAGTCGTCACAGTATTCCGGGTTGGGAGAAAAACGTGCTCTGGTTTATTGCCGTTTCTTTAAACCAATCACAATCGTCTTGGGCGGTGCTAAGCCCCGGACACAATGACGGTGCCTCTGCAAAATAGCCTCGGGAAGGAACTTGTTCTGGTGGAACATGTGTACGCTCAAAAGTAGTTTTAGTCGTGCAACAGAAAACTCAGATTGGACAGATAGTCTAGCTAGCTGTCTGGATTTACCCTGCAGAGATCTGAGGAGCAGTTAACCCTAGTCCTCAGAAATCCACCGGAGGTTAGAATTAAAACACAAAGAAAGCGGCCGAAAATTAGGGACATCTGGCAGAATTTCCGGCGGCCCCTGAACAAATCCTGGTCGATATAGACCATACTCCACAACACTGTGGAGACAGGTCTGGCAACGCGAGACTACTCGGCCCTGGACTGGAGCTCCACCAGGATGCTGTGATGAGGACCGACACAAATTTGGGCTAATTCCTTTAGCTAGCGAGGTCCATCCCATAATGACCATCCTCAGCATAAGCTTCAGCCACCCACCCTCTTCCCTCACTGCAGACTTACCCTAGCACTGGGAGCTAATGAAAACAAATGGCTTTTCAATGGGCAGACAAACCTATTTCAGACATTCATCATCAGCCTCATAGATTTCTAAAATCCCATCAAGTCTGTCCCTGGCCTACACCTCACTTTGTCTCTGGCTTTCTCTCATTGTCCGTCCGTCTCCCTCCGCTCTAAATGCCACTCATAAACTGCAATTACCAACTTTGTAACTTTTCAGCGTCATTTATACAAGCTCCATGTAGAATAAGCCACCTGACAGTTATTCACTCACCAAATCTCCGTTGACAGAAACAAGTGGACAGGATGGTTTTATCTAGAGACAGCAGAATGAATGGAAACTGGCTGCTAATTTCTCTGAGCGCTGCACAGCAGTGCTCTGAGCTTTTACAAAACTTTCACATTTTCCACAGCAAATAAACAAAAATTTGATTAGATAGGATCAGCCTTTAATGGTCCCTGTGAGGAAATTGGGTTGTTGTTGCAGCAGCAGCACAGAGAAGAATATACTGTAGATAAGAACAGGACAGATATAGATTATTTGAAGAAAAATACAACACATATTAAGTAATAAGAATGCATGGGCAGTGACAATAATACTACAGGAAGATATGTGAAGGCAAAGCATCTTCGGATGAAGAGATAGAATGCAGGGCATGTGCATGACGGATCAGATTGTGCATGTCAGACAGAGGTTCAGAGTAGTGCTGAGCATAGCAAATTAAGGGTTTTTTTTGTCGTCTGAAATCAGCCCTTGAATTGTTTGCCAGAAGTGCTTTTAATATCTGTCCTGCAAAAAAAAAATAAGTAGAGAAACAGTCCAATAAGCATCTTCCCAGAGGCGAAAAGTTGCACAAATCTTTAGGGTTAGAGTCGTCCTTCTGCTGCTCTAGCTGGTAAGATTTACAAATTGATAAGGAAGTACTGTTGCTGTTAATATTCCTGAGCAAGTGTCACACAAGGCACTGATTGATTGGTTTATTTATTTTAGAAATGAAATTATAAATCCAAACAAAAGGTATATTTGTTTTATGATGGAAAACAACAAACCAGAACTGTAGTATTTACCTGGAAAATACATTTTGGTTCAGCAATGCAAAACCTTGTGTTTCTCCTTCATTTGTTCAACTGTGAGGTGGTCGTAGTGGTCGTCTGGCCAAATAAGTTGAACCTGGCTCCGATTTGGCTGAAGCACACATTCCTGGTAGATTTCTTTTAACATTTCGGGCCCTATTTTTAAGGATCTAAGTGCACGGCGTGAAGCGCCTGGCGCAGGTTTAGGGCGTGTCCAAATCCACTTTTGCTAGTTTGACGGCGGAAAAAAGGGTCCGGGCGCATGGTTCTAAAGGGTTGTACTTAGTGTCTTCATTCATTCATAGGTGTGTTTTGGGCGTAACATGCAATAAACCAATCAGTGTCATCTCCCATTCCCTTTAAAAGCCAGGCGCGTTTGGACCTTGGCGCATTGCTATTATGATGGCGGATTTGCACCGTAATATTTTTATTTTTAATTGTTTGCATGTTAGGCCTAGGCGCATTTTACTAATTTGCTGTTAAAATAACAATGAAATGCTGCGCTATTGACTTTAGACCAGGTTTTTGTTGGTCAATGGTGCGATCACTTCCCACTGCCTCAAGATAGCAACATGCCAAGAATGCACCTGAACACACCTCCCTTGTAAGACCAGCACGCCCATGGGCGCACAGATGGGCGCAGGTGCATTTGCTATTTAAACGACGCGGGCGCATAATGACATGGTTAAACCAACCATTATTGGGAGGAAAAATCCATTACAATGTTTAAGAGATTTTAAACATAGTATCTTTGTGTCTTGTTTTAAATATTAATTATAGTGGCCATGCAAAAATATAATAAAGTCTTAAGTTTTCAAAAAATGTAGATCAAGCCTAATTTTTACATTTTTACATTTTTCTAACACAGGGACACTCATTGTAACAGCAGGGCTGACTGATGGGCAATGATGATGTCATCAACGAGTGCCAATCCTGATCAGAGCGGTGGATCGGTGCCAGGCTGCGGGTGGCCGTAGCAACCAGATGCCAAGGCAACGATGCCACTCAGCCAATCAACGACGGGAAGCCTAACGATGCAACATGGCAGGTGCACCGTGGAGGGAGCTGTGACGTTAGAATATATTAAGAGCATTTGCTACCATCTTAAATATTATTTTGTCTTATTATTATTACTCCTCTAATGCATGTGTGTAGACACATATATATATATATATATATATATAGTCATTGGGTCATGTTCAATGCATTTCAGGAGTTAATTTGTTTCACACCTGTAGTTTGGCTCATTTGGTCCGAACCAAGGAAATAAATAATATATTCTTCACTCTTATATGTTCGAACGGACTATTGTATAAAATAGTGGAGTGCCTTCCGATTGCTTGGCCTGCGGTTTTGCTCCCTGCAGCTTTTTCAACTTCTTCTCTTGAGGGGGGAGAGTACCAGACTACCCAGGGCCCTTATGCGAGGAGGGCCCAACAAAATGCTAGAATGAATAGCTGTGGATGCCTCTATAGGGCCCAGAATTTTGTGTTACGCCCCTAGTAGCTATTTGGGAACCTGGCTATTTCCTGAAACAAAAGCATCCATTCTGAAAGTTACACTGCTGATGCTTAAAATGTTTGAGTTCACTACACTGTAACACCTCTAGGCTCTCTTTCTTCTTCTGTTCCTGAATGTAGCGAAATGAGAGGAGAGAGATTGGTTGGTCGCTGACCGCGAGTCACGCTACACTTTTTTCCGACACCAGCACACACCCACTTCTATTATAAACCATTTCCACTTTCTGATGCATCATTACATAATCATACAGACTACTTACACACATTTGTACGATTGCAAACAATTCATGATCAGTAGATGGATTAAACAGTATAAAGTCTGGTTCTGTAGTTCAGTACAATTGACAGTTTTAAAGAAAAAATGGACAAATGCACCAGAATTATAGAGAGTTATAACCGGGGGGTGGGAAAAAGCAGGTGAGGTGTGAAAGAACCCTAAGTGTGTGAGGGTGGATTTAGGATTTAGTATTTAGGACCAGTAACTTTTACAGGAAAATGGAAAAGCAGGATTAGAGATACTATAAGCTCCGTATACACCGGGTTATCACCTCTGTATTTTTCTCTCTTGTTGACTTCCTCCTTTATTTCTTAGTGCTCTTCCTCTCCCTGATCCCAGCCTTCTCCGCTGATCCACAGAGTGGGAATTAACCCCTATGTAATTACATGAAGGGGGTCAACGTGTAGTCAGGCTGGAAAAGTGTTAGACGGCCCTGGCCTCTCCTCTAAGTGATATCAAGAAAGGGTGGATGAGCATGTAGATGGGTAGACGAGTGGCTCATAGATGGGTAGATAGCCTACCTGAATGAATGGCTAGACAGTATCAACCACAGGTCTCTGCTGAGTGGCCTGCAGCCAGATGATTTTTTTAGGAAATCAGATATGTGGTTGCAATAAAAAACTGATATGAACCATTTTCAATGTGGATTAATCTGTTGATTATTTTCTGGATTAATGGATTAGTTGTTTGGTCTATAAAAAGGGGGAAAAATGGGGATTAGTGTTTCCCAAAGTCCAAGATGATGTCCTCAAATGTCTCGTTTTTTCCACAACTCAGATATTCAGTTTACTGTCACAGAGGAGAGAAGGAACTACAACAATATTCACATTTAAGAAGCTGCAATCAGAGAATTATTACCTTTTTTTCCATAGAAGAAAAGACTCAAACTGATTAATCGATTATCAAAATCGTTGACGATTAACTAAATAGTTGACAATTAATCGATTAATCTTTGCAGCTCTACATTTTGCATTCAATAACCAAAGTAAATGACTCTTTGACTGCTTTCATTATTCTCGTAACTCATTCCAAACCAATTTACAGCGCTAACCCTGTTCATCTATTTCTGTCCATCACACAATAGCACGCATTAGACATAATTATGCCGCTGCATTTTAATAGCACACCGTGTACCATTTAAACCACACCGTCAGCTGCAACTCTGACCACCAGGCTTTTAAAAACAGCGACACATTTGTAAAGCCAGCCTAGTACACAAACCAAATATTTTCCTCCATGCACTGTAACGCACACCAGATAGTTGCAGAGGGTTGTAATATTAAAGTATGAAAATGCACAACAGAAAATATAACATCAAAATAGCAATTGTATACTTAAATTAATCATTTTTTTTCTCTGTATCACCCTGGCGATGTGTTCAATTTGCTGTTTTTGTGTTTTTCTCTCCCTCCCTCCCTCACTAGATAGGAGCCCTCAGCAGCAGAAGCAGGAGTGGTGAACAGTTAATAGTGGCACTGCAATAACAATAAAATGTCATCAATCTGTGGGCGCCTCCTGCCTCTGTCACACCAAGTTTGTACAGAGTAATGACATTAGGCCCGGAGTAGCTGGCACACTGCTCTCTTAAAGGCACCGCACCTCCCAAACAAACAAACATTACACCTAGAGAGAGAGAGAGAGAGAGAGAGAGAGAGAGAGAGAGGGAGAAATGTGGGGGTTGAAGTAAGGAGGGAAAGGATAGAGGAGGTACAACAAGGAACGAAGGAATAGAGGAAATACTAGCGGAATGCGGAAGTCGGAATTTCTGACTTCCAAGTCGAGAAGTCAAGAAGTTTCAACTGGAAACCTCACCCCCGCCCCCCCGCAGTCAGATTTCAAACTCGGAAAGTCGGACAACCGTAGCCTGACAAGCCAAGATGTAGGGTCTGGGAACTCACCATTGACAGGGATCAATCCGAGGGGCGGGATAAACAGTTGTCTTTCAAATTCCCTCTGCACGCAATAGGATAGCGCTACAACCACGCAGAGCAACTAAGAAGGTAGCAAAGCTAGTTGATAACCAGTATTTTCGCCCCCTTTCCCAAAACTTCCCAGATGGATATGCCGAGCAAATGCGAAGCAATCCATCTGGCGGAGTCAGGTTAAAGCGTTTCTGGTGAGTCCTGGGATCAGTCAGAGACTGAGCTTTTACCTAAACCAGTGGTTCTCAAAGTGGACCCTAGGGGTCCTTGAAGGGGTTCCAGGGGATCCCCAACAAAAAAGGGGATTCATTTATTTTCACTATAATTGTATCCATAAGTAACACAATGCCAGATTGTATGACTATTTATAACCAGGGCGGTTGTAGTTCGTTAAAAGAAATGCAAACAAGCCAAAGAGTTCTTTTTTTCCACTATCCTAGAATAGATAAGCGGTGGAACCAGCCCATACCCCTATTTGGGGTGGGTAAATACTCACAACAGTTTGTTTGGCAACAGTGACATTGTTTTTACATTTCCATCAGAGCGCAGCTAGCCAATTTAATCCCGCAGTCATAGCTGTGATTTACAGAAGAGCATCGATGCAGAAACATTTTAGTGAATGCTTTCCAAAGTTGTGTACATAGTGTGAAAAAAGTCTAATGTGTTTTATCATGCAGCGGATGTTAAGTGATGACTCGTGTTGACTCGTGTTGAGATTGCATTAGATGTGCTGACTAAGGCCAGTATTGTCAGATGATGTGCTAATAACCAACCTGACTGGAAATGGCACTGATACTCAACACTGAAGATGCTACTCATTTGTATGCATGAGGCTGTCAGTTTCAATGATTCAGCATAATAATTTAAACATTGAAATAATTGATAATACATACTATTGATAATACAATACTTGCATATGTGTGTTATTGCAAACAATTGTTTTTGAAATGTATAGATGCTATTGACTGTCTGTCTGTCTCTGTGTGTGTGTGTGTGTGTGTGTGTGTGTGTGTGTGTGTGTGTGTGTGTGTGTGTGTGTGTGTGTGCGCGCGCGCATGCTTTTGCACTGGGTTGTCTGGGTTTATGAGTGCCAAAGCGTTCTCATTGGGGTGTGTGGACTTGCATCCATCTGCATGCCCGCTGGTGACACATCAGCCAAGAGCCTCCATCAGTGACACACACACTTGGGGGGGATGGGGGCCGGAGGCGGGGGGCAGAGTGTGAAAGGGAGACAAAAGTGTGCGTGTGTGTGTGTTAGTGTAAGAGAACGGGCGAGGCGGAATGAGCGAGAGGGGAAGGTCTGGCCAGGCGGCATTAACCCTGCGTTGCCTGAGGCCAAGCCGTGCCACTGATCCTGTTTCTAATTCACCCCTGCTGGCACTGCTAATGCCAGCCACTACCAGTTACCACACAATCTGCTCAGGGGACTGCCCAGCCCTGCTCAGCCCAACACCCACATATACAATAATCTGGGCTGGGTTGTGCATAATGATTAGCATCCTGCTCAGACCTTATATCTCCTCACACTGAGAGGCAAAATGCATAAAATCTACTGCCTGTACTAAATAAAATGGTTCTTGTTTAAAGCTAAAATACACCTCTTTTTAATCTTTTTTTTTATCCCAAGCTTAATCTTATTTTGTAGTGATCTTCCAGCTTTACGTCATCATTTGATTTAATAAAACTAAACGTAATCCAACATTTTACCTAATTGAGTTGTTTGGCTAAACGTGTTTGATTGTGTGTGCTACAGTTATTTGTATTGGGCTTTCTTCATTTCCCATTTTATCATTTGCTTTCACCTTGTCTTAATTTGCACCTATTAGCCCTTGTCTGAGCTGTCCGTCACCAACCTGCCTGTTAGCCCTTATTCATATATCTCTCACCACCACCACCCCCTCACCCCACTGCTGCTTCTCACTTTCGCTCCCTCAGTCTGTTTTGTGGCTGAACAAACACAATGACCTTAAAGAACATTTATTAATGATGAGAGCTGATTGCTGTTTTAAAGAAAAAGGAAAATGGCTAGTGATGTTAAAAAACAAAAAATAATCCTGATAAAGATTACATTTTTGACAGCCTCAGAGTATGAGCCCCATAAAAATGGTTGTGCACAAAGCACTGGCTCAGGCTGTTCTCATAAAGCTTTCGTACATATAGCTACGAAAAGTAATGCACTGCAAACCGTATCCCGGAAGAACTTAAGGGAAAAACACAAGACTTTCATCCCAGGTGTAATACTTAACACAGGCCCCGATCTTTTTTTATAATCTTAACTAGTCGTTTTGGTGCCTAAACGTAACTTAAGTTGCCGTAGGACAGTCACCTTTCGTCGGCTAAACTCAACTTCAACGGCCACTGAAACGACCGTAATAAAAAAAACATAACGAGTAAACGACCATAAGGGCTCCTGCACACTGCCTGCGTGGCGTTAGCATGTCAGCTGCGTGGCATATCCATTTTTATTTCGACACCCATGTTAACAGGTTAGAGCCTGGGTGACATGCACGTCCCGAGCAGCGCCGAAAACGCGTGCATGCTAGAAGACCGACGTCTATTTTTCATGCAACACGCAAGCATGTTGGAAGCGTTTCCAGGCAAAATAGAATAGGAAAAGATGTGTATATGTCATTTTGACACAAATACATATTAATAAATGACATGGTTATGTTTGAAAGTCTCTAGGTTTTGACATAAATGCAGCTATAAATGTAATAAAAAATAAATAATAATAATTCTTGATTTTCAAATATTGCACCTGTCAATACAGAACAAAATATTAGTTAATAATAGGAAAGGGAATTGAAATATAAAAAAAATATATATATATATAGATATTTATATTTATATCGAAACATGTGCAAACAAATGTACAAACACAAAAATATTGCCAAAATAAAGTTGAAGAACACGCTAATATTTCATTTTATGAATGGGAAACACGTGACAATGCTTCTGGTGTGCAAACACATAAAAAACGCCACGCAGCCGCCACGCAACTGACACGCAACAGAAACGCCACACTCACGTCACGCAGGCAGTGTGCAGGAGCCCTAAGAAATGAACGCAAATTCCTTTAAACGACACTCATTTTTACAAATCACGTGCTATTAACCCACGCGTGATTTGTAAATCCTGAACGAATAAAAGGCTCTTTTAAGAGCCAGGCACTTGATCTGAAGAGAGACGTCCCGTTCTGAGTAACAGGATTTATTACTTATATTTAGAAATAAATCATTACAAAGCAGCTCAAGACCTCCCCCCCCTCCCCCGTTCCCAAAAAGAAGAAACAAAGGTCCTTAAACAGAAATTGATTTTAAAAAAGCCCTTCCAGATGGTTCTCTCCACAAGATTAGTTATTAGCACGTACTGTCGATTTGAACTGAGTTACCATCGAGTGTCAAAAAAGCACTTTTAACGTACATTTAGAACAGATAAAAAATGTGCTTTGCATGTTAATTATGGACAACCGTGCGATCCGATTAAATATTTCAATCGATTGACAGCCCTAATTTGAAGTGCTTTAGGAACCACTCATCCTCCCTCGACCTCCTGCCTACGTGGATCTTCGCGGCCCTATGTAGCAGCAGTCAATGTGGTGCATACAGTAATAAATATGGGGAATACATACAAATTACAGTGCTTTCTGTACAAATTGTTCATGAGAACATCCAGTGTATTGCTTTATACAACAATTAGATTTAATTCATCAAATCCTTGCTAGTGCTAGCTTTAGATGTAGGCTAATAAATTGAAGTAGGTTTGTCTCAATAGCCTATATTTTGCGAAAGATGGAAGTAGTTATAAAGTTATTGACAAGAGGTGCACTGTTAACATCACAATTAATTAACAATTAAATTAAAAATTGGACATAATTAGAAACACTGTGTGCTGAGGAATGAAAATCTTGATTTATTTTAAAGTGTGACAGTGGTTGGTTCATGTCCAGGGGACATGTTTGGGATATGTTACAATTTCATTTTGTGTTTAAAGATGACAAGCCAAACCCACAAGATGCCCGAGTCGGCTCGTCAAAAGAAAAAGAAGACATGGAGATGAAAAGGTTTAAGATATGAAAGGTTCTCTACAGCCATACAAAAGGGTGAATATCAAGAGAGGAAGGGAACATTTGGAGAGAAAGTGAAGATTTGGAGACAGAAAAGGTGGAAGAGGCCATAGAAGATTCTTGAGTTTGCTTCCAGTGTCCAAAATCATAAGACCAACGTGATATCATGACTTTGCGTAAAAATACGCGCCCACTTTCTTTTTGTACGCATTTTGAGCTATCCGCGTGTATGTCTACACTGTCAGCGGACGTAAACATACACTCCACTTGGCGTGTTATCGCGTAAACATACATGCCACACAAGTGCCGTGTTATCTGTACGCATTTTGAGCGCCGTATACAGCGGACGGGTTGGGTTTAGGAAAAGAAGAACCGGTTGGGTTTAGTAAAAGAAGCAAGCGACGGTTGAGTTTAACAAACATGACATGCGGGACACGAAGGAAACATGAAACGCGGGACACGATCCCCGGTCTCCTGGGTGTAAGTCCTGTGTTTGACCCATCCACCACCCCGACCAACCTACCTACGCAGATTTTCGCCCTTTCGTACTACTCACTACGGCGTAAATTCAAACGCAATCGCAAGATAATGTAAGTCAATGGAGGCCAAACGGCGTTGATAAACACGCTTTTTAGCGTGTTTAAGTATGCGTCTTGATAACACACCAAAAATGGCATACGAATTGGCGTGTCTTACATACGCCACTTCATGAGATCAGTCTGCATAAAACACAATAAAGTCTTGATTTTTAAATTCAACTAGACTTTGTCGACCCATCATGCAATTGGCCCAAAACCCACAAGGGTGCTGTTTGTTTAAGCGCACTGGTATGAACACCAATCTTGAGAATGATGCTTCAGCTGGTAACTGTTTTTGAATGATGGAAAGTATAAGAGCAGGACTGGGTAGAAACTGGAATTCTGTGGAAATGGGCCAAAAGCAAGAACCTACTGTTTGCAGTAGTGAGTCCAACATTTAGCATGTGGCAGCATGTGTGTTTAGCATGATCAGGTGGAATGCCTATGACAGAAAGGCAATAGACACTGCCTTTCAAAAGGCTGACCGTGACATGCAAACTGCCAAAGACGGAGAAAAGAAAAAGATTATTTCTCGTTGAATTGGCATTATATTGTACTTAGCAAAACAAGGGATGAAAGCCTCTCAAGTTCAAACAGAGGAAACTTCCTAGAGCTGGTGGAATTAGTTATATGATAATATGACAGTGTCCTCAGTCAAGGAAAAGCTAACCTCATTCAAAAGAACAGGTCTTTATTTTCCAACTGATCTCAAAATGACTTGATAAAAGCTTTGGCTACGGGTCATACAGAAAGAAGTGTGCTTGGCCAAAAAGGAGCGCTTCATTCAGCTTAATGAGAACAACAGGGGAGGAGATTGAAAAGTTAGTGATGAATGTACTGAAGGAAAACCATCTGAAAGTAGAAGACATTCATGGCCAGGGTTATGATGGGACACCCAACATGAGTGGGCCCTACAAAAGGTCCTGAGTCCAGAATCCAAAGGCAAAAATGAAAGCCCTAAATGTCTTTTGCTGGGCACATTGCTGGGATTTTTTTTTTTTTGTGGAAAATGCAAAGGGAAGCATGCACCTTTTTTACTTCAGCTGAAAAACTACACCATCACCGCCAACTCTCCAAATCACCATGCAGTATTTGTGAAAACACAGCAAGCCATGAATCCAGGTCAGTGCATCCTTGAGCTACAGAAGCTCTCAGACACCCCAAATGGAGCTGAAGATAAAGGGCCCTAAAAGCTGAAAGTTTCCTGCTATTGGCCATTTTTTGGATGATCTGACAAAGGGTGAGCCACCTGATCAGGCCGCAGGTGAAGCAAAGATGCTACAACAGTTTCTCAACTTTGAAATGACATCACCTGTATTCATTGAAACAGCGGTTGCCTAAAATGCCCTCGATCAGCAAAGTCCAGACTGAAAGACTGCTTTCGCAGTTGTCCTGACAAGAATGAAGCAACTAAGGACTGAAGAGGAATTCAAAGAGGTGTTCCGAAAATGCCCATCACTCAAGCTGAGACGGCAGACATTGAGGTCCCTGGACGGGCAAGACGCCGAAAAAGTGCAAGCCAAGTTAATTCAGGAGCTACAAAGACAATTTAATGGAAAAGGGAAGACAGAAAAAATCCTGTTGTCACTGCTTGACTGATCCATCAAGGCGGAAATGCAGCTCAGGTGTCCAAAATATTCCCACATACTGTGAGTTTTATGGATTTGAAGAGAAGGAGGACAAGCTACATGTGTATTCCACTCTGAATATATATGCCTAAATAACAGCGTGCATGCAATGTTGGGGAAAAGTCCACACTCTGTGCCTGAAAATGTATGCTACATTAGCCGGGTTCACAGGCTCCGTTGAGCGTTCAACTAAAGTTGGTGAAAACCTAGTATCTCATTGCCAGGACTATCTCCACAGCGCTGTGGAGTAAGGTCTGGCTACACCACGCATACATTCTGGAATAGGAGGGAAAAAAAACCCACCCTGGGTTGTTTTCATTTCTTTAAACCAATCACAGTCGTCTTGGGCGGGGCTAAGCTCTGGACAGAGTGACAGTGCCTCTGCAAATAAGTCTCAGGAAGAAACATTTGCACCCCGCAACAGAAGACGTCTTAACAATATTAAATTAAGTTTACACAACACAGTAACGTGAGCTATTTAAATTAGCTGGATACACGGTTAGACTTCATTTGCTCTTACCAGTGTATCTCCGTGTGTACTTCATCCACAACAATCCCACCAATTGGTCCCAAAACATCCCAGAGTGAGAGATAATGCAGTAAACTCTTTACAATCATTCCCCGAAATAACCAAGCAGGCCTGCCTTGTTGCACTATCCAAGTTTTCTTAAAAACTTGCCATTTTCAGCACGTAGCTTGCTAACTTGAAGTTTGTTGTTGTCGTTTCCCCAATGCCGACGGATATAGACGACGGCAACACACATCGCCGGAACATCCGGCGGTGCCGGAGGAGGTCATCAAGACAGAAAGATTTAGCTTTAAAGACCCACATGCAGACAAAAACAGATGACCAAGTAATGATACATAATAATAACTAAATGAATAGTTTATTCCATTTTCTCTTTTGAACATACATCTAATCATCAAATCTGTGTTTCATCCTCGCCCACACAAGCATGTGTACGTGTGTTTTTGTTTGTTTGGGCATATGTATTGTATATAGTGTGCCAACATCACAATTAGGTATGACAATACAGTGGGCTTTTGGGGTGCCTTTTTTTTAAATCAAAGCCACCGCTGCTCCAAATGACGTGTGCACGTCCCTGTTGTCGGATATTATAAATCAGGCAGCAGAATTTGTCATCTAATAACATTAAATGATGAAATTGATGTAAAAATGTATTATTGCATTCACTAATAGAAGAGGGAGCGAGAGTCCCTCGCGCTCATGGCGGTCATTAAAGCTTCAGCGGCAAAATAAGTGTTAAAATCCATCAGTGATGCAGCCTGAGAGAGAACAGAAAGCACTCTCTTTACTTGCTGTTCTATTGTAACGCTGGCTACTCTTAACTAGAAGCAGGAGAGTTACTCTCTCACAAAGAAGTTGTGCTACTGCAGTTGCTTTCTGATCTGACATAGGAAATGCCTTGATATACTTTGTAAAATGATCGTGTACGGATTTTCTCTAAGCTTACTCCAGTAACAGACCTCATGCTTGGCCAATTGCGCTGAAGGGGTCAGCCAGCCATATGTTCCCACAGCCTTATGTTCCTACATTTCTAAGATTTCTCTTAAATTTAGGTCCTATGGTCCCATAGCCCTATGTTCCCACATTTCTAAGATTTTAGATTCACTGAAAATTAGACCCTATGTTCCCACAGCCCTATGTTCCTACATTTCTAAGATTTTCCTTAAAATTAGGCCCTATGTTCCCACAGCCCTATGTTCCCACATTTCTAAGATTTTTCTTAAAATTAGGCCATATGTTCCCACATTTCTAGGACATTTTCAAAATTAGGTCTTGGTCAATTTAAGCCCTATCCTCCCACAACATTTTTTAGGGTTAGGGTTAAAAAAGGAAATGTGGGAACATAGGGCCCAGTTTTGGAAAAAAAGCTTACAAATGTGGGAACTGTGGGCTGTGGGAACATGTTAAATGTCCATCACCTTCTGCTCTCTGTGTGCTGCCGTTCTCAAACTCTGTTCTGCTATGGGAAACAACAACCACAACCTTCAGAGCTAGAAAGCTAAATGCTGAAAATGAAAAAGAAATTGGTCGTGCAACAAGGCAAGTCTGCTGGGTTCTTTTTAAAGATTTAAAAGTAATATATTTACAGCATTTCCTTTCTAACTGGGACGTTTTGGGACAAATTGGATGAAGTACACACGGAGATACACTGGTAAGAGCAAATGAGGTTTAACCATGTATCCAGCTAATTGAAATAGCTCACGGTACTGTATTGTAGTTAACTTCATGTTGCATTTTCTTTTGCGGGGTGCAAATGTTCCACCAAAACAGGTTCCTTCCTGAGACTATTTTGCAGAGCCACCGTCGCTGCGTCCAGAGCTTAGCGCCGCCCAAGACGATTGTGATTGGTTCAAAGAAATGCAAACCAGAGCGTTTTCTCCCATCCCTGAATGCACGTGTGGAGGAGCCAGACCAAACGCTGTGGAGATCCACTACATTTCTACAACGTTCCATTACATTTTCGTTAAATTTTCTGATCAGTTTTTCCCCCTGCCAAAACGTCTTCCTGACCATCACACGTTTGTCTCACCAGTGAAGTTTGGTTGCCATAGATACATATGGGGCACCGCCGATCCTTCATCGGCTTCCAAGCCGGCTCCGGTGCTCCAGAGTAATACAGCCTCCGGTAGAAGTGAAAATGAAAATGTTTGTTTTTTTATTATTCCAGTTTTTAAATCATAGTTGCCATCTATTTCTCTCCACGGCGTTGTTTACTTCTCTGCCACACTTTATTTGCTTACGCTCCCATGGTTAAAGGAAATAAAACCGTCTTAAAATACATCCATGAATAAAACCAACCGCATTGCGATTCTAACAACATATTTCCGTTTTATGCTGGTTAGGATAAGCCAGGCCTTGTTTGTGGTAGCGGACAGTATGGATACTGTCAAAGCTCAGCATCAAAATAACTGAACCACCCCTTTGTAAATTCTGAATTCTGAGAATAAACTCAGAATTCTGAGTTTAAAGTCAGAATTCTGAACTCAAATACATTTTACACCAGTGGCCCTAATCCTCTTCCGTACCATTTCAAATGGTAACATGCAAATAAGATTAAGAGAATAAATCGTTAAGCAAGTACTTTTACTTTTAATACTTAAAGTACATTTAAAATCAGGTATTTTTTACTTTTACTTAAGTAGGGTTGTCCTTGTGGTACTTCTACTTTTACTAAAGTAAATATGTCTCTGGGTATTTGTACTTTTACTTAAGTACTGAGATTCAGTACTTCCTCCACCACTGATGTTGGTGGCACTGCACCTCTAACTGTAACGGCTCAACCCTTCCTGTAACTGCCTCTAGTTCTCTCTGCATTTTCCGGAGATCATCTATACGGGAAAGTGAGTGGGTGTCAGGGAAGAGACAGCAGGTGAGAGGTGCCTGAGAAAAACACTGCAGAGTGTTTGGACACCCTGCTACGGTAGTACGATGGTCTCAATCTGTAGTGCAAACTGAAGCGAGGAATCCAATGTTTTTTAGACCTTGTTCATGACAGCGCAGCTGAACACATGGCTTGATTCCAGCAAGAGAGTGCTATATTTCTCCACATCTTTAGTATTTTGTCCATATGTGGGAAAAGCCTTCTCCACGAGTCGGCTATTTCAGCAGCAAACACTGGGAGTGCGTTCATTGACATAACCTTGTAATGATATAAGCAGTCCGTTCAAAAACAGCTTTAAGTTTTTCTTTCGCTGCTGTTTAGTCAGATGTTATATCAGATATCAGGCTATGCCAGTGACTAGCAGTACCACACTGCACTACCCTGCATGTAGGCAGCAGACGTCCCCATCATTATTAGTACTTGTACTATCCCCCCAAAACGTCTGCACCATTTCAAAGCATTCCCATGAACGGGTTCATACGATAACCTACAAAATTACTGCAACCACCGGCCGGTCACATGACAGTTAAGTTTATCTTTGCAGTAATATTTAGCTGAGAAAAAGGTAATGTGAGCCGGGTGCAGAGCACCGTGAGGTTACGATCGTTGTAGCGGCCGTTGCAGTTGAGTTTAGCCGACCAAAGGTGACTGTCGTGTGGCGACGACAGTTTAGGCACCAAAACGACTAGTTTAGATTAGAAAAATAGATCGTGGTTTCGGTTAAAACACCGGCCCCCTCAAGGAGTACCCCCCGGGACACGAACACCCGTTTCCTGCGTGAAAGTCTTGTGGTTTCCCCCTTTACTTCTTCCAAGACACAAACTCCTCTCCCAAGGTTGAAAGCTCTGTGTTTTAGGACCCATCCAACCCGGCCTTCTCCCTACGCGGATCTTCGCATTCTGATACAGCATCAGTCAATGTGGCAATGGCATATGCAATTACAGTGCATTACTTTTCATAGCTATATGTACAAATGGTTCATAAGAAGAAGACCAGCCTGGTCCTTTCGAAAAGTCCTCTTTTCCATCTCTTATGGGAACATGAGGAATATCTCCTCTAAAATACTGTTCCCAAAGTTCCTGTGACTGGCCCTGGTTCATTTTAGTGGCCACCTTTTAAACTGGCACAGGCATGGTTCTTGAAAGTGCATTGAAAGATCAGAACGGGCTTATGCAACTTAAAGGACAAATCCTGCGCAAAATAAACCCAGGGGTTAATAACACATGATTACAGAGTTGACCGTTCTCTGGGATATGTTTTCATGCTAATCGAATGTGACCAGTTTTAGCCCAAACCGCTAATTACCTTATAATGCTAGTCGTCGGGGGAAGGGGTAAAGTAAAAAGAAATCGCTATTTCTATACCACTAAGGCTCAAAATAGCACGGCGTTCTGCGTTCGGCTGGTCGTGACTGTTTTCCAAAGATGGCGCCCGCATATGTACGTGAACGGTACAGTCTTTATAAACTATCTTTTTAATAAACTGTCTGTACACTTACAAAGTTCTCAATGCTTCGGTTTACATGCAGGGACCCTCATTATGCTACCGTGGAAGTGTGGTGCTATTTTGAGCCTTGTTAGTGGTGTAGAAATAGCGATTTCTTTTTACTTTACCAGTGCCCTGACGACTAGCGTTATTTTGGGCTAAAACTGGTACAGCTTGTGCCAAAATGGGAGCAGAAAAATGAAGTGATGTCCACTTTGCCAGTCTCTGTTTCTCACATACTGTATGTTGTCCTTTGATGCCGCTATGGTAACAAAATGTCCAACAGAGCCCGTTTGTAGTCCACCAGTACACCTAGATTAGCATTAGCTTGTAGCAGGAGCAGGCCAGGGTGAGGAGAGAAGGCGCAGGATAGCTATAAAATAAGGTATCTACAAACTAAATCTTCACAGAAATAACAGCATTTTGAACTCGCTACTGCTCGCCTTCTCCCTCCCAGGTGCCCAACATCACGAGAGCACTGTGACAATTTCCCTAAATGTCCTGCCATGTGTGAACGAAGGCCAGAAGCAGTGGTTGATTTAAGTACATTTACTGAGGTACTGTCCTCAAGGACAAGTTTGAGTCTTTTCTTTTCACGCCACTTTCTACTTCTACTCTGCTCAGAGAAATATTGTACTTTTTACTACACTACATTCATCTGACAGCTTTAGTTACTTTACAAATTAAGATTTTTTTGCCCTTAAAACACAGTTTATAAAATCTGATGTTTTATTATGGATTTAACTACCTGACAATATAACGGCCTACAAGTCCAGCTGAAATGATGAGACCATTAAACTGTTTGGATCCTTTACACTTTCTAAAATGTGAGGATTTTTCTGCATTGAGTACATTTACTTTTAATACTTTGAGTACATTTTCCTGATGATACTTACATACTTTTACTTAAGTAACACTTTCAATGCAGGACTTTTGTTTTTACAGTGTGGTATTAGTACTTTCACTTAAGAAAAAGGATCTGAATACTTTTTCCACCACTGATCATAAGGAACAATAAGGTAAGTCACCTGTGTCTGAATGGCATAAAGCCATCACGTTAACACGTAGATGAAGCCAGAAATATTGCATATTTCATGTCTGAAAATCTTTATAACCGCAGTTGTGTGACCACAGGCGGAGCCCTCTAACTCTACACTGGCCTGTTACTCCAGGCTGAACTTCAGTGGATGCAGTGGTTGGCAAACGGCCCTTTTTACAAGACTCGTATTAACAGGTTTATCCGCGTTGGTTGGCTGAGCGTACATTATGCAAATGTTCCGTGCATGGTATGCACAAGGATGAAGGTTAAACCCATGGATCCCTGTTACAGGGCTCCATCTGTGTTCATAGAACCAGAATTATAACACATAATCATTGTGTCCTCTACTTACTTCCCTGCGTTAAGCAGTAGTATTGTAATTAGTAATTGTGCGTGACACTTTCAAGGGAATCAAAGTATATATTTAAGAGAGATGGAGAGTTGCATGGAAGTTCCTCAGGCACTGTTAAGGAAATAACATAATCCTTTATTTAATCAGGCATAGACCTTTGCACAAAAACACTACGCACACTAGGATTTATCCTTCGGGGGAGTACAGGCGGGCTGATCTAATGACAGCAAAATATTGAAATTAAAAAGGTGACATTGAATATCTTGAGACACAGCTGTGTTTAAATCGTACTTTAAATCTATACGATAAGAATTCACATGTTGTTGACTTGTCTTTTCATGTCTTTGTTCCTGGTGGCATAAATCATTTAGTGACGAATCGAAGTGGAATACATACTACTCTCTGTGAGCTTAAACAGGCAGCTGTTTTTGTTTTTTAACAAAAAGCCCTCTCAAAACTCAATCAAGTCAATCATGAGAGTCACTGCGCGTGTGTGTGTGTGTGTGTGTGTGTGTGTGTGTGTGTGTGTGTGTGTGTGTGTGTGAACGAAGCTAAGCTAAGCTCGGTAGCAAGGCCCCATGCCTCCCTCATTTCACCATGTCAAGCAATGCACGCACACACAGACACACACACACACATTCCCTCTCTCTGTGTAAGAAGGGCGGCAGGGGTATGTTGGTTGCCTTGGAAACACTTCAGTCCAGATAATTATTACTGTAAGTGTCTCTGTACACCCCACCTTTAATAGAAATGGATCATAAATTATAATCACTGAGTGGCAGCCGTCTGTTGTGTTGCGTCTGCCGGCTCCTGCTCACCGCTGCCACCCGTTGGTCAGCAGAGGAAGTACAGTTCACTGCGGCTTCACTCCTCCGTCTCGTTGCACTGCCCTCGCCTGAACACACACACACACACACACAAAAAAGGGCAACGTCTACTTTTTCTGTTTGGTTTCCCCTATTTTTAGTAAATCATTTTCACTGCGAATGTCAAAACCCGGATGACAATAACAATCATTTAAAAACATAAATGGCAGAATGGAAATATGGCATCATGCTGAATCTGTTTAAATATTTACAAAGGCCTATTCCCATGGCCCATTCCTAAGTAATCAAAAAACAATTAAATATTCTTTCCCGGTTGAAAGTCGCTTTTTTTTGTGTTTGTTTGTTTTTTAAAACAAAATAATTCAGTGCCTTATAAAAGAAGTAGTCTGGGGTTGAGTAGTAATTGCAAAGTGAGCGCCCTACTTTTTCTCTCCCCCTTTGTGAGAACTGGGAAGGAACAACCAAAAAATGAAAAACAAGGGTGGGGGGGGAGAGAGAAATGAATAAACAAACAGAAAAAGTAGATTAAAGTAGCATTAAGAATATAAACCAGCAGCCAAAGGAAATAAGATAATTGCCTGGCTGTGTATTTATCATGTCCTTTTGTTTATCACATTCCAGGGAAATGATGAGTTTCAGGCCCTCAGTTTGATAGCTGTAGCATTCAGTTTTGCGTGGCAGACGACTTTTTATAAGCAGGAGACATTGGCATTTTCTTTCTCTGCCTCCCCCACCCGTTTCATTTCAAACTCGAAGCTATTGATCACATTCAAACCCTCGTAACAAAAACTTGCCTTTACGTTATCTGCTAAAACAGCAGATTTTTAATTCAGCCTTTTCCTATGAAGTGTTTTCTGCCAGGAGACGAGTGTGCAACGGAGGTGTCTTCACCACGCCGCCAATTACCGCTTTAAATCAGCTCCCATTTACAAACACAACTTCAACCGCGGCGGTCAGATTACTGTAAGAACAGCAGGTTTAAAAAAAAGCCACACCTCAACAGAAATTCACTTTTCCTATCTGGCGTCGACTCCGCTCAACCTCTTCGGTTTAATCAGCGGTTCGCCTTCCAAGCGGCGCGTGCAGGTGCGGCAAAGTTTTTCCGCCTGTTCAAATGACCTCAGCGTTATGATTGTAACTCCGTAGACAGCTCGGCAAAAAAAAAAAAAGAAATAAGAAAAACCTTTTAATCATCAATTGTTGTTTCTGCTGAAAATCCCAGTCCGTTTTTTGTTTTTTCAAAGGGACAAGACGGTGTCACACACAGAGAGACACACACACCGACGCAATCAGACGCGACGCCGAATCGCTTTCAAAACCAAGCGGGGGGAGAAAAAAAGTCTTCTATCCGGTTACTGAACAACTTTAAATGACACCGTCTCACAACTTCATTTCAAAAGAGGAGACGTGGCTGTTTCAGGAGGGAGGGCCTTTGAAAAGTTGATGGCGCCTCGTGTCATCGCTTTACGGCCACGGCTTTCTCTCGTGGCACGCAAACGCAAATCACAGGTGGGTTTCCTCATTAGGTGCTATTGACAGGCCACATAAAACAGAATCTATCGCTCCTCCAAAAAGGCTCGAGCGGGGCCCTTTTGGTCTCTCCCCCCCCTTTCCCCTTCCGCTCCCTCTCCTCCCCATCCCCTCGTCTCTCTTCTTTTCTCCGCCATGCATATTTCAGATCAGGGATGGATGTCAGCCCGGTGCGTGGGAATTATTAATCTCAGGTTCTGTACTTGTGCTGAGCTGTTTAAGGATTCATACTAACAAAGGGCAGCGGAGTCACGCAACAGGGCTGACAAGGCCCTGTCTTTCTATCTCCATACCTCCACCTGTCTGCCGCCTCGCCGTTCTCCTACCGTCTGGAGCGGCCGCGCACACACACACACACACACGCACACTTTCTTTGTATGTTTCTCTCACTCCTTGCCTCCGCCTCTCTCTCCAGCTGACCTTTGGAGCCGCTTAGGTTCACAAAACACCTCCAAACAGCTCCTCTCTAATGGCCCGCTACTCAAACAATCGGTAGAACGACCTGACGAAGATGATTGATCTCTGACAAGCGGCTCGATGCATTCCTATGAGTCATTAGATCAAGCCTGGACGGAGCGAGAGATAGAGAGAAGGGAGAGATAGAAAATGAAAGAGAGAGAGAGAGAGAGAGAGAGAGAGAGAGAGAGAGAGAGAGACCTATCGGAGAATTGGTGCAGCTGTGTGTACAACCAGACCAGGCATTTATCTAATGTCAAAGACGTGCAGACAACCTTTAGTCTGAGTTTGATGTTGGAGGAGCTTTGGAATGACAACAGCATTCGCATCCGCGCCGGCATTGCGCAGGCTCGGGCCTACAAGTATGCAGACGCGTTCACACACACACACACACACACACACACACACACACTTATTCTCGCGGAATTAAAGGCACTCGTGTATGTGCTCGATATGAAATGAGTCTCTAAGAAGAGAAAAGACACGGCACACACCAACACATACGCACGAGCAGTCAGCGCTAAAACAGTATCAGCGGAGCAGCTCAGCGCTGTGGAAAAAGAGAAATGTCTTCTTTAAAGATCCTCTTGTTGTGTTGTCGCGCTGGGAGATAAGGACGGATTAGGCTGAGAGACGCTCTGAGCTGAGACACGCAAACATGCTGTTGAACATGGAAGGGAAGCACAAGAAACTCTCTCCCCAACCAATCCACACACACACACACACACACACACACACACACACACACACAGAGAACAGAGTGCTGTACAGTATAGAAGCTCACTTTTAGATGGGTGAGCACTAGAGGATGAATAGCCGACCCGATCCCGACGGGACCAGACGGGCCGGGTTCGGACAGATATTTGGAAATCAGCGGCTTATTTATGTAGGTAGCCAATGGGCCGTGGCTTCACTTGATGCAAAGGCCTCTTGTGCGCGCCTGTGTTAACGTGCGCTTGTTGCCCCGTGTGCGCTGATGCGCTCATCTGTTGACATTTCCAAATGCCTTCCTACAGTTGCTTAATAAAAGCAGGCTTTCTACACAAACAAACGTACATGTGTCATTGGTATGAGGAAAAAGATGAGATTTGAACTGTGTGGGGCTCGGGTCGGGCTCGGACAAAAATATCTTAATGATCTGCACTCTAGTGAGCACTAGGGCTTCCAGCGCTAAATCGCTCGTTGACTAAGATTTCTTTTCCAAGTCGATTAGTTATTTTTTATGCTTTTTTTTTTTTTTTTTCCATGCTGAATGACTTATTTCCAAGAAAAATATGAGAACATCTCTGGTAGACAAAAGATTATAAGGGGTGCTCTTGCGTGATTCTTTGTGGAGAAACTCAGTTTTACAGATCTGATCATTTGATTAATTGATTAAGATTTAATCAACTAATCGAGAAAAATCATTTCTTTCAAATCGAGGACAGCCCTAGTGCGCACCGAAAGGTGTGCCATGGGAATTCAAGTCTCCAATAAATGACTCTAGATAATTTGCATGTGAAATATAGCTTTGTGTATTTGGAGACAGTGCAGGGCACAGACATGTGCAGGTCTGACTTTAGGGCTGAATTGTCAAAGGTTTTTTTTTCTTTTGGAATTAACTGCTGCACAGCTCTCATCTTCATCTGTATTTGTTTAAAAAGAAAGACGACTATGAACCACATTCTCCAGCTGTTTGAAGTTTCCGACTGATTAGGATATCTTGCCTTTAAAAGGCAGGGGGGCAAGAGTGTTACTGTCTAACTGATAATTAGGTCCTAATTTGACCATTGCAGTGTGAGTGTTTTTCAAAGGCCATCGTGTGAAAATGTATTCAAAGTATAAATGTTTGCTGGACCGTCATTGGTGGGGTAAAACCCACCCAAAATGTAACATTTTGTACTTGTACAAACTGCAACTTTTGGCTTACTGGTTTATTAATATTTTTAGGCTTAAAACAGGACCGTAGCCAGAATTTTAGAAATACTGAGATCACAGTACTCCCACTGCTCACAACTCACTAATCTTAGTACTACTTAGAGTTTGTCATTTATACTCTGTAAATTGCTGTCCGTGTCCATAAATCCAATTAGAAAGTAGTTTTTCCTTTATGTAGCGAGGCGGAAAGTAAGGGTGTAGAGGTTTGGGTCGGTGGGTATGTAGCTTGTCTGATTTGAACGTAAGTGGAGTCCAATTTAGGGTTAAAAAAAAAAAAAAAACTGCTTGACTTGAAGAATGTCAGTCGACCGAGATGATTTGAATGATGATGATTTGAATATTTGACTTTCAGGCAGCAGCCCTAGTCTAATCTTATACTTTTATTTACTTGCGTGTTGACTAACACATTGAAATAACAGCTGTAGTGGCCTAAGTCTGACATAGTCTCGCATTGCCAGACCTATCTCCCCAGCGATGTGGAGATAGGTCTGGCTCTTCCACACGTGCATTCAGGGATGGGAGAAAGCGCTCTGGTTTGCATTTCTTTGAACCAATCACAATCATCTTGGATAAGCTCTGGACGCAGCGACGGTGGCTCTGCAAAATCGTCTCGGGAAGGAACTTGTTTTGGTGGAACATTTGCACCCCGCGAAAGAAAACGCCACATAGAATATTAAATGAAGTTAACGGTTCACACAAAACAGTACAACCCAGTCTCACGGTAGTTCGTGAAATGGTCACATTATGTAATCTATTGATTTGTGTTTATGGGGACGTTTTTGTCGTTTTTTTCGTGGTGGCCAGCACGAAAATGTAAACTAATGTAAGTAAATGGGAAGCATATGTCGTGGTCACAGCACAACTACGGCAGCGAGTAGTATGAAAAGCCGAAAATCCGCGTAAGGAGGTTGGTTGGGGTGGTGGATGGGTCAAACAATTACGGACTTTCACCCCGGTGGCCGGGGACCGCGTCCCGCGTGTGGCGTTTTGTTTCCCCGTTAACCGTCCCATTATTGTCGCGCGTTACCTGCGGCCGTCTCCTGGCGTGTGAGGCGTCCTTTCCCCATTGTTTTTTTCCTTAACCCAACCTCCGCCATCCCGTTATTGTCACACGTCCCGTCGCCGGAAAAACCCACAAAAAAAACCGAGAAAAACGTCCCCGTGAACACAAATCAATAGATTAAAATAACGTGACAATTTCACGAACTGCCGTGAGACCGTGTTGCACAGTAACGTGAGCTATTTAAATTAGCTGATACATGGTTAAACCTAATTTGCTCTTACCAGTGTATCTCTGTGTGTACTTCGTTCACAGCAATCCCATCAATCGGTTCCAAAACGTCCCAGTTAGAGAAAAGAAATGCCCTAAACATATTCTTTGGAAATCTTTACAATCATTCCCCGAAAGAACCAAGCAGGCCTGTCTTGTTGCACGATTCAAATGTTCTTCAAAACTAGCCATTTTCAGCGTGTAACTTGCTAGCTCGAAGTGTGTTGTTGTTTCCCGAAACGAACAGAGTTAGATATCGGCAAAACACACAGAGAGAGCGGAAGGTGATGGACATGTGGCAGAACATCCGTTTCTGCAATTACCCTGGAAATGTACTGTACATTGATCAAGACTAAATCTGACACAACTTAATGGGCTGCTTGATCAAAATACTGGAGGCCCTGGTTCCAAAAATATTGCGTAAATGGTTGATACATGAATGAACGATTCACTGGGAGAATGTGACTCTTGAAATTGACATGCGGCAAAGTCAACAGCCAGGTTTCATTTTGGCCTGTCATCAAATTACTCACTTGTAATTAACATGAATTAGCGACAGATGATGTGATCTACCGCCGCCGATGTTTGACATTTTAACCTGTAAAGGGGACAGTCAGCACCGGCTGGAAAGGAGAAGCTGCAAATGTTTTGTACACTGCTCTTTGCTAATAACAATTAGCATCAGAGCTTAGCAAATCCGTGTATTTTGCCAAGCCGGGTTGTCAGAACAGACTCAATCACCGGTGCGACCAAATCATTTTTCACATTGATACAATCTAATTTTCATGCATCTTGCATATGCAGTGGAATAGAGCCGGCTGTTATAAAGGAGAGCCGCGCTGCAACGCTAACGGGCTGAGATGGCCAAAAAAAAAAGAAAAACAGCAGAGAAAGGACATGATTTTGATCAGCTTTATTTCAGAAGATACCGATCCATTAAAATATGCCCATATTTGGCCCTGATACCAATCTTAAGGGAGATCTCTACGTTGAACATAATCTGGGGCTTTACAGAGTGGTCCAATATGGATATTCTTCTCTGGCAATAGGGTTGGACCTCAGTGTCTTCAATCTATCAGTACCTAACAGCTAACTCTAAATTTAAAAAGCTGTGAGTAATTCTGAAAAAGTGACATGTCCTAAGAAGTTGACTTCAGATCCAGATCTAATGCACAGGGTTGGTTCCAGCTGTCTTGAGGGCTTTCTATTAATATCAGACGCTACGCTGTTCACGTCTTTATGTGGTTCTGCTCTAGGCGTCATTAGACAGCAAGTATCTTTCACAAAAAACAGCATTTCTACTGAGAAACATGTGTGAGAGACACGGAGAAACATTACATATGGACATGCAAAGACATGTGCATACCCTAACTGTGTTGCGAAAAGAGTTATCAAAGGCAGAAATATGAGGAGAGGAGAATAACTGATACAAGTAGGTGAAAGAGTGAAGGTCCTAATTCCCTCCATCTTTCCATTAGCCATCTCTAAAAGTTGATCCGAAGGGACAGGGTGTGTCGTAGCTCTTGGTCCTGATCCAGCCACTTTCCCCTTGATCTCTTCCACAGATGACTATCATCATGACGCGCACACTTTTTATCACATAGCCACAGTGACATGAAACAAAAAGGGGCAGCTGGGTAGACCAAGAATGTACCGAAAATCAGAAATATGTCGGAACCAGGCCGAGTGAGTGATTATTGGTGGGGTGGAGGACGGGGATAAGGATTTTTGTGTGTGTGTGTGTGTGTGTGTGTATATATATATATATATATATATATATATATAGGGATTAGAGGAAAACTGACAAGCTGCCTATTTGATGTCCTTTTCTTAACTCCAGTCACTTAAACTATGTCTCCAGCTCCATTTTCAAAGACATCATATTTATTAACACACCAAAACTATCACACGTACACACACAACCGCACGCCTCACACTTGGCCGCCATCGGAACAAAGCAAAGCAGCTCCGGGTCAGAGGTCAGCCGATCGAGTTGAAGTTCATTTCCTGGTGGCTTGGTGTTTCACCTGGAGTCTGTGACTCGTGGCTCATCCAATCCACTACAGCTATAGTCTGACTGAACACTCATGCCAGACAACTTCCTGCTATCATCGCTGTCATTAGGCTCCATAATCCACAGCGCATGTGGTGGGAAAACATATTAACGACAGTCGCTGGTGGATAAAAACAGCTGGGACAGGGATGAATGAGCAACGATTGAAATAAATACAGCATTGGAGCATGTGTAGGATCCAAATAGACTACAGACAGACAGACAGACAGACAGATAGATAGATAGATAGATAGATAGATAGATAGATAGATAGATAGATAGATAGATAGATAGATAGATAGATAGAGGACAGAAGGGAAGTTTCAAGGAGAGGAGGCTCAAACGAGCAGAAGGAGAGAGCAGCAGACAAAGGGGAAAGAAGGATAAATGAGGGTGAATAGAAAGAGTGAATAATGGAGCGAAGGGGAGAAAAATGAGGTGGAAAAAATAGAGGGGGAGGCCAGATTGAGAGGAGGAGTAGAGGGAGAAGGAGGGGAGACAATGTGGCTGGAAAGGGGATGAAGACAGAGATAAGAAAGACAATGTGGAGAGAGAGAGAGAGAGAGAGAGAGAGAGAGAGAGAGAGAGAGAGGTATCTTTGTATGTATCATTGTCTCTAGCTGTATCAGATTAGGATGAAATCCACACTTCCTTGATGGTGTGGGTCTCTTTAACAAGACCCAGGCGAGGCTACATTTAATGGTACGGCAAATTTATTCTGTGCATCTTTGCAAAATATGCGGTTCTAGTTGCTTGGGGAAGTAGTGACTTCTCGCAACTGGTGAACTATTGTAGCTGGCGAGCTAATATCTAACACGCTACCAAGTTAGGGATAGCTAGCACTTCTCAGTCAATACTTCACATGTTTCTGTACTGAGCCGGTTACTCTCGCTGCCATTTGGTCTCTGGATTGTTAGAGTTTATTAAAGTGGGGGAAAAGGCTCTCTGAGCTAGCTAGTTTGCTAACATTAATTAGCAATTGGTGAAAAGAACTAGAAATATTAACAAACCGTAACCGCTAAATGGCTGCAAAGGTGCGTTGTCTGACAATGTCCTATCAGAGTGTCTTTCTTTTGGTCTAAGATGGGGATGTCACACTCACACAGATACTGTCTTCTTAAATCGACTTCTTCAACTGTCTAGCTCTCATAGCGATCCGTCTTCTTTCCATCCATTCTCTGTTAGTTCCACTGTGTTGTTGCAGTTTATACATCAACGGAGGAGAAGAAATAAAAGTGGATCAGATACCGACGCAAAAACCAAACTTTGGGGCGCCTGGGTAGCTCACCTGGTAGAGCATGCGAGGGGTGGGGGGGGGGGTGGATGGGTCAAACAACACAGGACTTCCAGCCAGGAGACCGGGGTTCGTTTTCATGTTCTTGTCCCTTGTGTGTCCCTAAAACATACATTTAGTAACCCCACCGGCGATCTTTTTCTAAACCTAATTGTCCCGTTCTTGTGTCACAGGTCAGTTAGACGCCAAGAGTACCGACCAGGCGCGTCTAAAACTGACGCCAAAGGGCTAGACGCTAAAGGAGACTTTTTGCGTCAGTAACAAACTGAACAACCGTCGCTTTTTGACGTACTGGGAATGTGTTGCCAGTACTGTGTCTCAATTTGCGTACTTCTGTACTTACATTTACGCTATTTTAAGTGCAAAGTGCATTCACACTAAGAAGTATAGCAAAATGATGTGCACTTTGAGTAACCGAAAGCTGCGCTCATAACAGTCAAAAAGAAAATGGCTCGCGAGGAAGCTGCAGCAGTTGCGATCAAAACGACGAACATGTAATACTTTACTGTTTTGGTTGACTCTCACTGCTCTCATAGTGTAGTTTCAGGCCCAGCAGGCAGCTGATTTTAGTGCAAAATCTCCACATAAAAAAACCTGTACACTACCTGCTCAGCACCAAATGCCAGACAGACACAGTTAGAGACTAGCTGGTGAACCAGCCCAGGCTCATGGCAGTTTGTGATATGGTTACGTTATTGAATCTATTGATTGATTAAGTCACGTTCAAAAGTCGTGACGTGTACACAAAATAAACGTCAAAATCCTGACCTGTACACAAATCAATAAATCAAAAATAACGTGACTATTTCACGACTTGGCGTGAGACCGGGTTGGTTGAACACAGTGGAGCATTTAGCGGTTAAAGAGACGGATAAGATTATATTAATAATCTACTCACATACATACCTGGACACTCTAACTGCTCTTAACTGCTAATTTATGCTAAATGTCATTTATTTATTAACTGTATAATAACACAATACCATACACAGTCCTATATATCTATATATCTATCTTTATTTATCTGTAGTTTATTGTTGTTTTACTATTTGTTTATTTTTGTAAAGATATTTAGCTAAAAGTTTATTGTTATTCTTATACTGTATTTTTTCTATCTTTTTTCTATTTAAAGAGTGTTTTGTAAGATGCTAAAATCTTCTGCTGGAAATCTAATTTCTTTGCGGGAGTCATCCCAAAGGGATCAATGAAGACAAGTCTAAGTCTAAGTCTAAGTCTAAGAGTTGGTAGAGACTAAACCAGAGCTAAACAGGAAGACAAGAGAGTGGAAATGTGACAGCAGGTGGCCAGATACACAATTCCAAATGAATGATAATGTTGCTCCGTAATTATTAAATAAGCAACTGTTCGCCATATCCACTTAAAAAGGTGATGATATATCAATGTTTTATTCACAACATGTTTCCACTGCCCCCAAGTGGCCAAATAAATCCTCTATTGCAGGTTTAAGAATCAGAATTTAAATTAGGGTAAGGGTTGGCTTAGGCATTATGTAAATGAGAGTCCTCACAAGTACAGAAAGAGAAATGTGTGTGTGTGTATGTGTGTGTATGTGTGTGTCTGTGTGCGCGCGTGGGTGTGTGCGTGGGTGCGTGCATGTGCAAGGTGAGGGGTTGTTAAGAGGTGAAAAGGGGCCGCCCTTAACCCCCTCAACCTTTAACACACCAACCCCTATTCACACACGCACAGACTTACACACACACACACACACACACACACACACACACACACACACACACACACACACACACACAATCCACCTCCATACACCACAACCACAATCCAGTCCACTGCCAAGGCAGCACAGATGCAAACTCCCCCCTGACCGGGCGGCTGCCAAGGCGTCGCTTCCGAAGCCTCTCCACCAGCTGGAGACTCTCTGATGAGGCCAACACATCCATTTCCCTGGTAACCGGCGAGCCCAGTCACACACACACACACACACACACACACACACACAGGGACGCACTTGCATATAAACATGTATATGCACCCATGTGAATATGTATATGCCACACGTGCACAGTGTCCCGTCAATGCCCCCGCCTCTGCACAAAAACCCTCCTATCCCTCCTCCTTGCCCTGTTTGCTGCCAGGTCTATTATCACACAGGATGCGTTGCAGGGCCACAACACAACAGCTAGACACATTTACACCCAGTAACCAGACATATGCAGTGAACAGCCCACTGTTCTGATTAGCAGGACCCAAGATGCCCCCTCTGCTTTTGCATGCGAGCACTGAGATGCACCCCCAAAAAGTCCGATTAAATGTGGGATTTATTTATAATACTCAAATATAGTATAGAATTGTAATGCAACCATGTAAAATCAAGATCTGGAATTAGTGAAAAATGAGACAAGATGCCCATGTTAAGATCTATAAAACTACAATAAATTAAGGGTTTAGATGTCATTTCAGTTTGTACGCTACGACTCATAAGCAATCGCAACTTGGGGGTTAATGAGTTGGTAGAATAGTAAATGTAGTTGCTACAGCAAATCCTAAAAATGCAAAACAAAATTTCCCCAATATATTGCAAGGTGAATGCACCACATTCCACGTGTTTTGAGCCAATATTTTTCTCGCCTTTCTGGAATCATTGAACGCTGTTAATTCAACGCCATGCGTCTGTACATCAACTGTCATTTCATACGCAAATTTTATTAAAATCAAATTATTTCTTCTTTTTCCAGTAGTCTTTGTAATCAGAACAGCTGCACACCATGTCCTAATTATTGTGTGCAGCTTATGCTTTACCGCAGTATTTCCAGTTTATTGAAGTATAATAACTATTATGAGTAGCATAGTGAGTAGCCTACTATGCCTAATAGGTACATTGAATGCGATTAACAGTATTTCGTTGATTGTATGAGGAGAACAAGCATGCACTTGCTACATGTATATTTCTCAACTTGGGCTGGAGCTGTCTTAATGTACCTCTCGAAAAAAATACAATATTTGGTTACACTTTACTTGAAGGTATCTACATAAGAGTGACATGACACTGTCATGAACGTGTCATAAACATTATAAACAAGTCATTACGTGTCATTCGGTTTTTGTCATGACAAGTTAGGGTTAGAGTTAGGGTTCATGTGTTATGACTGTGTCATATGTTCATAACAGTGTCATGTCACTCTTATGTAGATACCTTCAAGTAAAGTGTTACGAAATATTTTTTTTTGCCAATAAATTAACAAACAGAATGCAAAGGTTTGCTACAGTACACACGTCTTGGAATAAACATTTAGCTTTCCTTTCCACCTGTTACAAGACTTACTAAGATGTATTGTCAATTCAATTCAATTTTATTTATAGTATCAAATCATAACAAGAGTTATCTTGAGACACTTTACAGATAGAGTAGGTCTAGACCACACTCTATAATTTATAAAGTCCCAACAATTCTTGTAATTCCCCCAAGAGCAAGCATTTAGTGCGACAGTGCGTCAATGAAAACTCAAGGGACGCGGCACACTGCTTGCAATCAAATTGTGGGCTATTGGTATCTACTGGGTGCAATACAATATTTTTAAAATACCAAGTTAGTTTAAATAGGCTACTTTTATGAGGTTTAGCTTTAAAGGGTATAGGCCTCATATGAAATAAAATAAACAATAATTTAGTTCTGACGCCATTTATTCATTTAGATTGATGATTAAATTATATTTGACCTTCCCTACTTTTCTTTTACCTGAAAGCCAACTGGAGTTAGCAGCTATGTTTTTCACTTAAAGCAATATAAGATGATATCCGGCCGTTTCATGCAGTCTTTTTCAGAGATTATTTTATGTGTGTCTTTAATTCAAATGCTCAGACAAGTATATATAGGTGGGGCAAAATCTCGCCTCCTCTGTAAACCCAACTGCTGGTAAAAATTATCAGATTTAACGTGGAGGGTGCAGTAAAGAATGGCAAACTGCCAGCTTGTCAGTGTTTGTTATTCGGAGGGGATGGAGGTACCTGGTCAGAAGAAGAAGAACAGGCTTTTAGGCTCTCAATCATCTTTCAGACATGATTGCCAAACATAACAGCAGCAGGACAACTTGGTGAAATTTGGCTTGTTCTGCGGAGCTAACTTTACCCAAGCTGACAGCCCATACACCATGTGGGAGATGTGAAAAAGCGCATTAAAGTGAAATTGTAAAAATGTGTCATTTTCTGGTTTTGCATCAGTGCAAAGTAATTGTTGCCCTGCCGTTTTTTCCACCTAAAAACGCCACTGGGTATCGGTGTGGGGGAAGATGCCCCCAGGTGTATTTTTTCCCTAAACCACTAGGGGGCATCTTGTCCCACATGTCACTTTTATTTTTTAATTTGTATAATTATCAGAATTCTTAGGAAGGAAAGAAGTGGAGAGAGGAGAGGAAAAGGGGAACAGTGTTTTCAAGAAGAAAAGTATAAAACCTCTTTAAGGTCCTGTACCATTACCTGTTTGTGTCGGCCGATAACGAATGGCAAGGCATTGTGTGGCATGGCATGGAATGGCACAGAATGAGACACGAGGAAGGGGCAGAGGAAAGGGAACGTGGCTGCTGGAAGGGGATCAGTGGCTGAGCGTTAACCTTAGGGCTCTTTGTGCTGGAGCAGGAGAGGGCCCTTAGCCTCCTCTGTCGCGTTTACACACAAAGAGCCAGAGGGGGTCCGAGGCTCCCACCACCCCACTCAGCCCTCCTTACATACATCCACTCCACTCGCCGTCTCACAGACAGGGAAGGTTCAGCCGTGTTCGTGTCGACAGAGCCCTGCGAAAGTCTTTTGATGTCCCTCTTCTTTTTGAGGGGACCGCAGAAAGGCTGGAGGACTTTTGGATGTGGTGCCAAGAACAACAAGCGAGGAGGCAGCTGTGTGCAAGAGGAGGCGGATCGGCCCAGGAATCAAAGATGGCTGGCGAAGAAAGGAAAATAAAGTATCAAAGGTGGGGGGGGGGGTCCCACGCAATTGGAGTTAGTCTGTGTCTTTAAATGAATTGGCTTGGGCGGAGGCCACAGAAAGAACATACACACAAGGCAAACGTCTGCCATCAGCAGAAGTGTTTAGCAAAAATGTCAACAAAAGAAAATCAACTTTGCGGCTTCCAGTCTTGACTTTAGAAAAAGTCAGCCACATTAATGCACAATGATCAGTTTTCCAGTCATTAAAGCCACTATATGCAATATTTTTTATATTAATAACGCGACAAGTCCTGCAAACCATTCGACAATATAGATTGTTTATTCCTCCCCCCCAATACGACCCACAGGAGTTTTAAAGTGCTCATATTATGCTCATTTTCAGCTTCATAATTGTATTTAGAGGTTGTACCAGAATAGGTTTACATGGTTTAATTTTCAAAAAACACCATATTTCTGTTGTACTATACATTGTTGCAGCTCCTCTTTTCATCCTGTGTGTTGAGCTCTCTGTTTTAGCTACAGAGTGAGGCATCACACTTCTGTTCCATCTTTGTTGGGAGTCACACATGCTCAGTATCTAGGTAAGGACTACTAGCCAGTCAGAAGCAGAGTATGAGGGAGTGCTACACTAGCAGCTAGGTGAGCATTATAACGTGTGTTCCAAAGTGACCACGTTTGTCTCTGAAGTAAAGGCTGGACTACAATAGAGCTGTTTGGAGCAGTTTGTGAACAGTGTTTTCTGTTGGAGATGGTAAGTCCCTTTGGGGGGAGACTTTGGGCTTTTTCACTTTGTAAACCTATAACATGGACAAAAAATATATATATAACCCAATAAAGGAAAGGGGAAAAGCCAAAAAGCATAATATGAGCACTTTAAACAAGTTGTCAACATTGTGATACATTGCGGTTCGGGTTTAAATCAGACGATTCTTCACTTCCGGTTACGCACGTGCGACTGAACGTGATATTTGTAAAGTAAAAAAAAAATCAATTTACTTTTATTTTCAAACGGGACACAAACCCCTGTCTCCTGGGTGAAGCCCTGGCTGTGTCTCATTCCGCATACTTCAGTCAGTACACTGCTAATGTGCACTGACCGTTTACTGGCGTAGTGCCCACTTTCGATGGTTAGTATTGTCCCAAAAGGAACACTTATGTCAAAACACTTGCAACACAATGTGAATGCGATTTTCCAGCCCGCCAAAAATACGGGCTTTCCTGTATGCAAATGAGTAGCGGTCGCTCGGTTCGCCGCCTCTCAAAATCTGACGAAAATCTTTTGAACTGACCTTTGTCGATCAAAACTGTATGGCCTATTTCTCGCTTAAAATGTTTTCATAAACACGTTTCGGTGTAGCCTAGAAATCTAGACACACCCTAGCGGCAGCAAAATTATTTTGCAGCCGGGGGGGGGTCTGGGCACTCTCCGTTGGTTTGTGAGCTGGAAAAAACAAACTCTGGTCAGGCCAATCACATCGTGCATAGAATCGGTAGGCGGGCTTATGGCTGCTGCTGCTGCTGCTGCTGGGAACAGAGGTCTTCTGGAAGACTTGGAGTTAAGCTTTTCTTTGAGAAAAGAACAAAGAACGGCACTGAAGTCATTCTTAAAAAAGGAAGATGTGTTGGGAGTTTTGCCAACCGGATACGGCAAAAGTTGAATCAATCAACTAGCGTTGCTCTGGTTGGTTGTAGTGCTATCCTATTGAGTGCAGAGTGAATATGAAAGACAACTGTTTATCCCGCCCCTCGGATTGAGCCCTGCCAATGTTGAGTTCCCAGACCCAACATCTCGATGTGGGTCTGGCTTGTCGGGCTAGTTTCGGTGAACTATTTTCGTAAAATACGAGATCGTATTCCGAACGAGCCGCCATTATGGTTGGTTTTGAAATTCGGGAGCAGCCAGACCCACGTGACGGGTTCGTCCAATCAGCTACCGGTCAAGGGCGCAGAGCATGCAATATAAACTTGCCAACGTCCCTTGTCCCTCCCCTTCCGCTTTGTAGTCAAGATGGCGCCTGTTTAGTGAGAGTAGGGTCCATCGTTCCACACTTAACTTTTTGACTGTTTTTAGGGGGTCATCCGGGTATTTTTAGTACACTTTTTGCGTTATCTACACTATATACTTAAAACTAAGTATTTGAAGTGTGCAAGTAGGCGGTTTGAGACACAGCCTCTGTGTTTGTTTGCCGCTCTCATACTTGTCACCTCACTTCCTGCCTTGCTCCCGTCATAACCTCTCCGGCCACTAGAGGGCGTCGCCACTTTTTTGGTAAAGAACTGGGCATTGCAGAATACTATTGGTTGCATTGTAGGAAAGTTAGAGTGCCCCTTTAGAGACAAAAAAAACAATCCAGTGCTGCTCTGTGAGCCATTCCTAAGCCTAAATCAGAAAACGATGGTCAATTTTATGTATGTAATTTAGATGGAAGTGAATGTTTGGCATCGTGTGTACAGCGGAAACAATCCGTTCATTAACTGATTAACGGATGAAAGAAGATGAATCAAAAACTGTTTTGACAACTTGATTTATCAAGTTAATATGAGGACTTTGGATATCACTTTAACGTGATGGGCTTTTGTTATTATTTACCCATAATATATACTGTATTATATCCTGGACTAAACAATTAAGTGAAGTATTAAATCAAAATATTAATTGAAGGATGAATCAATAATGAGAATAATCATCTGCATTTCAGAATATAGTTTCCATATCATCCTTTGATTATGATAATTGTACACACAATGGTGCATCAGATGCCATAAAATTCCTTAAAAGGAAGCACAGTGTATCTCCCACCATCTCTCTCCTGATCCGCACAGTTAAGTGATCATGAAGTGAACTTTATGTTACAAATACACAGTTTTTCCTGTGTTCCACACTCCATTACAGCTGGGGGGGAAACAGCCTCTTAAGAGATATCCAGACATTTCCCGAGGCTTGGAGCCCCTAGGGCCTCCCCTCGATTCGCCCTTTAGCAGGAAGAAATCAGCAGCTAAAGCAACAGCATCTCCTTCCCCCGCGGCTACTCCAACCATACACATGTACTGCTAATGCCTGCAAATCACATTTCCCATCACTTTACCAACATCCCTTCTTAAAAGCATGCCTCTTTTTTCCCACCAGTTTAAGACAAGTAAAGAGATAAAAAGGATAACCCAGGAGAAAGATGTTTTGTCAAGGCATTTTTTTTTTTTTAGGTAGCGTCCTAGAGAAAAGAAATACAATTGTTACACTCTGTGAGAAATAATCATGAGAGTGATAGGGTGGTGTTAACGTCTACCAGAATGATGTAGAAAACATCGGAACAGCAGACTAAGACCACTCTGCAGATCACAGATTAAGGCAATTGAGAGAGAATACAGTCGTCATTGTGGATAAGCCATTTACACGTACATGTACTGTTTTTGACAGACTTTCAACGTATCAAACAATCTTTTTTAACCACTGAGGTTTGTTGTTTTTTCCCACTGGATGGCTGGGGAGTCAGTGAGTGACAGGCTGAGTGAGTGACTGAGAGAATAGTTTAGGTAGAGACAAGCCTGCAGTAGAAATAGAGTGAGTGACTGACATCCTAACTGTTTTGTATGATGATACGTCTACCTCTTGTCTCTCATTCTGTGTCCGTGTTGTTGTTCTCTCCTCTTTCTATCTGTTACTCTGTCTAAATATGATTATTCCTACAATATCCATTTATGGCAAGTAGATCTGGTCTCGTTTGGGCCACTATGGGCCCTATCTTGCACCCGGCACAGCGCAAAGCCCGACGCAAGTGTCTTTGCTAGTTTAAGACTGACGCAGTTGTCCATTTCACGTCCAGCGCCCGTGTCGTTTAACCCTTGTGTTGTCTTCTTCAACTTTTTGTTTTTCTGGGTCCAAATTTAAACTTTTATAATTTTTTTTTATTTTTATTTTTTTTTTTACGTTTTGGTCATCTTTTTCAAAACTTTTGTTGCTTCCACCACCCCAACGTGTTTGTCACTTTTTCCGAAGTTTTTGTCATTTTTTTTCTGCACCTTTTGACGTTTTTGTGAGTTTTTTCCCCTCACGTTTTTGAAGCTTTTGCCGACATTTTTGTCACGTTTTTAAACGTTCTTTCACATTTCATCTGACAGCTTTAATTACTAGTTACTTTACACATTAAGATGTTTGCACACAAAACACATGTAGTTTATAAAATATGTTTTATTATAAATTACCAACCACAACTACCCGACAATATAACGGCCTACAAGTCCAGCTGAAATGATGAGACCATTAAACACACAACTGTTTGGATCCTTTACACTTTCTAAAATGGGAGGATTTTTCTGCATTGACTACTTTTACTTTTAATACTTGAAGTACAATGTCCTGATGATACTTACATACTTTTACTTAAGTAATATTTCCAAGGCAGGACATTTACTTGTAATTGTATTTTTCAGTGTGGTATTATTACTTTCTACCTAAGTAAAGGATCTGAATACTTCTTCCACCGCTGAGTACAGGGCATTGGCGGGGCCGTTGGGTCAGGATGGGGACCTTGGTCCGGACTTTGAGAAGCCATGGTTTAACCCTCCTGTTGTTATCGGGTAAAATTTGACCCATTTTCAAAAGGTTTCTATATCAGAAATTTGGGTTTCTTCCAACCAAATTGTCAAAAGAATTTTGAAGAAGAAAATTGATGAAAGAACATTGAAAAAAGTGACAAAGAAGTGACAACAAAAATGTCAAAAAGTGCAGAAACAAATCCACAAAGACATCATAAAAAGTGATCAAGAACATCGGGAAAAGTGACAAAAACTCAAAAGAAATTAACAAAAGCGAAAAGTGTCTTACGGTTTTAATTTTGAATTTTGACCCAGAAAAACAAAACGTTGCATGGCCGACGGGAAGGCTTGATGGTGTTTTAAGCCCCCAACGTCTCCTTCCAGGCAGCGCTGCAACCGTTGACTTCAAGGCACCTAACCTTAACCCTAACCCTAACCACAACCATTGCCTAATCCTAGTGCAGAGAGACGTTGGGGGCTTAAAACACCGATAAACAGGGAAGACAACACAAGGGTTAAACCATCCCAGACCAGCCAGGACTGTAGTTTATTGAAATCAGGCTACAGTTGTGGGTAGTTCAGTTCCACTGTTGTCTCTCACTGCTACTTGGTGATGAGAGTGAACAACCTTATGCCTACAGTTTACACCTCATGGTTATATTTGACTGTAGTTATTAATCCACTCACACTCTACTGTTTACTTATTCACTCATTATTGGCCATCTTGGCCATTAAGTGGTTGTAATTTATTGATGAACATATGCATGTGTTGTTGTTTTATGGTTTTTTACTTCGTATATATGTACGTTGTCGCATTGCTAATTGTATTTCTATTTTATTTTCTTTCACTCCTCTGTTCTTATGTAATGATTGGGTTATATGTTGGGACCCCCTCGAAAACGAGAAGATGCATCTCAAGGGGTTTATCCTAATAGAGATTTTTTGAATCAACGTTGCCAAATAGGTTAAATTCCATGTTACAGAGATAACTTTTTTTCAGTAGAGATGGCACGGTAAAGGCGTTGAGAGGTTGAAGATGTGTGTGAAAGACGATTCTGAATATGCAATATTTCAGTCTGGTGGAGAAAGAGGTGTGGAAGGAGGATACAGATTATTTTTCGGGGCGGGGGGGACGACTTGTTGAAGAAGGGGATAAAAAAGGGAAAGGATGAAAGTAGGAGGCAGGAGAGGAGAGGAGAGGAGAGGGGACAAGGCTTCAACCCTACAGCCACGTGTTAGAATCAGCTGTCAAGCACTCACCTCCTTGTCTCCTTTCCGCTGATCTCAACTGCCTTCTGTCTCCTGTTTGACTCCGCTGTCGTCTAGTTTCCTCACCTTTCTTTGATGTTTACTCTCACCTCCTCTACACTTTCTCTGTTCTCCGCTCTTGTTACACTGACTGCACATCTCCCTGTCTGAGATTAGTCCATTCACGCTGCGAATCGCTTCCCAGATTAAAACCTTTCGAGTTGTAGTGGCGAGGCAAAATGTGGTCGCTGGTGTTTGAAGCGTCTTGTTTAGAGAAATTTGACCAACCTGGTCTCACAGAATTCCGTCTGTGGCAAAATCTGTGACAGTTTCAGGGAATCGCAAAAGATTCCGTGTTTGGCCCACGGAAGAATTCAGTGAAATGAAGACGACCCCTTAAAGTGCCCGTATTATGAAAAAAATCACGTTTTCTGGGATTTGTGGTGTTCTTTTGTGTCTCTGGTGCTTCCACACACATACAATACTTTAAAAAATACTTTGAAATAAATCCATCCATGGTGTTTTGAGTGAGATACGGTTTCTGAATGTGTCCTTCCTTCAGTCTCCGTGTGAGCTGGTCAAAATCTGCATGGCTTTCTACGTCACTAGTCAAAACGAGCTGGCTAACCGCAATGTTGGCATGCTAGCGCTAGCATGCCACCTCGTTCTCAATGGCAATACTGTCTATGGAGCTAACTGACATGATCTACAATCTGAGCTACTGTGCAAGTGTGCGGGTGTAATCAAAGATAGTACAGAAGAAAAGATGTCCCACTCTGTAGCTAAAACAGAGACCTGAACACAGGGTGAAAAGAGGAGCTGCAGCAGTGAGAGAGAGCTGTGCAGTACAACAAAAATATGGTGTGTTTTTTTAAATTAAACCATGTAACCTTAAAATACAATTATGAACCTGAAAATGAGCATAATGAGGGAGCTTTAAGTTAAGGAAAAGGTTGTAGGTGGGCTTACGTTTCCATGACACGCGGGACAACAACGGTTTAGGTTTAGGAAAAGAAGAACGGGACGGCTACGGTTGGGTTTAGGATTCCGCGCCAATTCGTGATCATTTCACAGAACTTCTGTGAGACCAGGCTGGGTATACAGTGGTGGAATTTACTCTTTAAAATATCTCCTAAAATTTATTACAAATGTTGAGGTACTTGTACTTTACTTGAGTCTCTTCTTTTCATGCCACTTTCTACTTTTACTCCGCTACATTTGGGAGAGAAATATTGTACTTTTTACTCCACTACATTCATCTTACAGCTCTAATTACTAGTTTCTTAGTAATTGCAAATCAAACTACCCAACAGTAGTAGTCCAGCTGAAATTATTAGACCATTAAACACTTAGTTGGTTGACACAACTGTTTGGATCCTTTCCAGTTTCTAAAATGGGAGGATTTTTCTGCATTGAGGACTTTTACTTGTAATACTTTTGCCTGATGATACTAGTAAGTAAAATTTTCAATGCAGGACTTTAACTTGTAACAGAGTATTTCTAAAGTGTGGTATTAGTACTTTTACTTAAGTAAAGGATCTGAATACTTCTTCCACCGCTGGTGCTTGATGGACAAAAGGCATTTACCCCGGTTACTGAAAATGAACGGTTTGTGATCACGAATGTGATCAATTCTGGTTTTGCTCAGATGCCAAAAATCCAGAAAGCTGTCACAGTCCCAACATGTTGTGGTGTTAAGACGTTTACGTTCAGCAGTTTCTCCATATCGCTCATAAGTAACTCCCAACTGATTTTCAAGTGAGGAGAATGGGCAACAAAAAAAAAAAAAAAAACAACAGCTTTAGCACTTTTTTGTGCTTACAAAGCTTGATGAAGAATGGAACGGAGAGAGTGTACAAAAGTGATAATGAGTCCTCTTTTTCAGTGATGAGAAACTCATTTGAAACTGCGCAGATTTCTCCTACAAAGAGACACGACAAGACACCAAGGGCTGGATGTTCGCGCTGTCTCCTCAAAATGTGCTTTCACAGCCTCAAAATCATTCCCACAGAGGAAAAAAAAAAAAAAGAAAAATAAAAATGATTTTCTCCTCCGTCTCTCTGTGGGTAATTCTCGCAGCTGTGTCCATCCACCGCCGTCTGTCTTCTGCAACTGAATTGTCTTCAATCGTCTCCTGGATGCTCAGATTTACAAAAGACGCACAAATACAGATGTATGTCTGTTCGTGCAACAGTCAGCAGAGTCACTGAGTCGATCCGATGGATTTTCATAAAGGAATCATATTTGAAATGAAATCTGTCGAGGGCTGCTTGTGGTAAACACTGTCATGTCAGGGAGACAGCTAAGCCCTACAAGGCTTTTCCGCCTAAAGGCTCCACTTAAAGCAAATTATCATTTACCTTTCGACGCTTGCCAGATCATTAGGCAGGGACATTAAAACCAGCCACCACAGCACCAGAGGGGGCCCGAGTGAACCGCTGCCCGGTACATAGCTGTATGGGAGGGTGAGGGGGTGTGTGTGTGTGTGTGTGTGTGTGTGTGTTGGAGTACGTGAAAGGGTGTGTGGGCGCACGCAGAAGTGCTTGTGCGAGTGTTTTCAAGAAAGTGTGTGTGTGTGTGTGTGTGTGTGTGTGTGTGTGTGTGTGTGTGTGTGTGTGTGTGTATACGGTGACATCAAAGGGGCCAGCAGCCCTGGGTTTAGCCATGTGCCCAGAATCATTTGACACAAGCAGATGCATCATTAAAACACTGCCACACTTGCTGGCCAGGCGAGAGACCAGGCAAGTCTCTCATACTCACGCACATTAGCATTTTCTTCCCACCCCCCCAATTCTTTCAACACTCTCCCAAATTCCACAAAGACGCGGAAATGCAGAAAGGTTGGTGCTTCCAGGATGGGCCTTTTTCTTTTCCATTTTTTAAATATTTTCCCTGTGACTTTCCAGGAGAGCCGTGTGAGTTTCGACAAGCGCGTGCGATTTTGGAGGGGGGTGACATGACCGCGGGGAATCGGATGGGCATGTTGAGCGGTGTGTGTGTGTGTGTGTGTGTGTGTGTGTGTGTGTGTGTGTGTGTTGGTGTGTGTGTGTGTGTCGGTGTGTGTGTAAGAAAGAGACTGCCTGCCCTAGCCATGGCAACCCAGCCCTTCTCATTAAATCAGCCAGAGCAGCTCGTGTCTGGGGTCGATGCTGGCCACATAATGCACACACACACACACACACACACACACACACACACACACACACACAATTGCAAACAAACACATGCACACACACACAGAGAGACAGCGGGGCCGACACTGGGCCAACGACAGGCCTGTGATGTGTGGCCAGAGGATGGATGTGGACAGACTTCACCTTCTTCTGCTGCTGCTGCTGCTGGGGAACACACAACAGATGGCTGAAGCACAACCGCCTTTCTCCTTACCCCTTTCTTCTGTTTCTCTTCCCCTCTGCTCTCAAAATGTATCCCTCTTCCCCTATCCATCCATACTTCCACTCTCACTCCCTATCTGTCCTTCCTGACACTTCCTGGCAACATAAAAGTGACACAAAGTCTGACATTATATTCGTCCAAATCCGAAGCCTAATCCTGGATTCAGTGCATCCCCGCTAAAAACACTTGTGTGCACGGAGTTCGCTTTTGGCTCAAAATTTTGCTTAAAAACCAAAACGCAGCAATGTAAATGTAGCCATAGACTATTGCCTGGGTAATCTGGAGAGCTGTCAGAGATATCTACCATAGTTGATCAGATAGAGACAAGAGCGCCACCTATAGACACTTTTTATTATTATTATTATTATTATTATTATTATTATTATTATTCCTAAAACCTGCAATAACTTTTGGTTCTGGTCATGCATTTAAAAAAAATCAAAAAATTAATTATGGAAAATGTATCTTTATCAAATTGTAAAAGACTTGAAATCTTTCTTAGCTGATGTACTAATGCACAGTTATAAATAAGATGAAATCCTTCAAACATCATTGTTGCTTTGAAGCCTCTAACTCTACTACTAACACTGTTTTTAATTGTGGATTTACAAATGTACTTCCGATTTTAAATTTTAAGTACGTTAAATTAGTTTGAAGCTGAACATGTTTTGCTGACATGAAGCAATGTTAGTTCACCACTCTCGTTTTTCACAGGATAGCCTATATCTTTAAAGCCCGGGACACAAAGGGCCGAAAATCGGCCATTGGACAGTCTGGCGAGGTCAGTGACTCGAGTCTATTCGGTGTGTCCCGTGCCGTCGTCAGTGTGAGGGGCTGTCGGCGTTCATTTTGGCCGACTTGACATGTTCAGTCGGTGGCAGGGCAGTTGGGACTCACCCGGAAATGGCGAGCGAAATGAGCGTGACTAGATTCTCTCAAAAACTGACGAAAATCTTTTAAACTGACCTTTGTCGAGCTGAAATGAAGACAGATTCAGCAACTGCATGGTCTATTTTTCGCTTAAAATGTTTTCAGAAACACGTTTCAGTGAACTATTTTAATACAATATGAGATCGTATTCTGAACGGCCGCCATGACAGTCTGACTTTGAATTTCCGGAGAAAACAAACCCACGTGACTCGTTCGTCCAATCAGCTGCCGTTTTTATTTCTTGGGCAACAACACAGAGTAGCGCCCATTGGTTGCGTACTTCACTAGCGAACCAGTGCACGAGAAAACCGGAAGTGACGATGGTAAACATACCAAGGAGGGATGTTCCAATACCAGCTGGCGTAAATTCCCAAAGAAGAAGATGATGATGTTGCTCAATTTCCGGTTTTCATTTCTTGGGCGACAATACAGAGTAGCGCCGCCTGCAGTTATCAAGACGTATTACGTTTTTCAAGTTGGTGTTGGGTGAGTGTGTCCCCCGACAGTTTTTTGGACCTCGGGGACGCGACTGATCATATCGACGGGGTGTCAACGGTCGGCCGTCGGCTAAATGTGTCTACTCCTTAACATGTTATGTACCGTATATGTACATATTACTCAACGTAAGAAAAACAATGAATAAATTGAATGTGTAACGTCGTTCAATGGAACCTCATTGATAAATAAACACTGGAGTTGTTAAATTGGGTTGAAACTAAATTCTGGGTAGGCCTGCAAAATAAATGCCCGTGAACTTCTCTATGAGAACATAACACCAGAAATTGAGACAGATTTCTTCTAAATTAAAGATTTGATATAGGTTAAATTACAATGTTGGTCAAGTTACTTCCCAAATGCAATACATTAGAGATTACTAGTTACTGTCATTTTAGAGTATTTAGTTATATTACAAAATTACTGTACTGTCTCTGAATTGTTATGCTTTATGCTGCTTGGGAGCCTGGGAGTATGCCCAACCGGTCTACATGTGTTTTGTGGATTTGGAGAAGGCGTATGACCGGGTCCCCCGGGAGATACTGTGGGAGGTGCTGCGGGAGTATGGGGTGAGGGGGTCTCTACTCAGGGCCATCCAATCTCTGTACGACCAAAGTGAGAGCTGTGTCCGGGTTCTCGGCAGTAAGTCGGACTCGTTTCAGGTGAGAGTTGGCCTCCGCCAGGGCTGCGCTTTGTCACCAATCCTGTTTGTAATATTTATGGACAGGATATCGAGGCGTAGTCGGGGTGGGGAGGGGTTGCAGTTCGGTGGGCTGGGGATCTCATCGCTGCTCTTTGCAGATGATGTGGTCCTGATGGCATCATCGGCCTGTGACCTTCAGCACTCACTGGATCGGTTCGCAGCCGAGTGTGAAACGGTTGGGATGAGGATCAGCACCTCTAAATCGGAGGCCATGGTTCTCAGCAGGAAACCGATGGAATGCATTCTCCAGGTAGGGAATGAGTCCTTACCCCAAGTGAAGGAGTTCAAGTACCTTGGGGTTTTGTTCGCGAGTGAGGGGACAATGGAGCGGGAGATTGGTTGGAGAATCGGCACAGCGGGTGCGGTATTACATTCAATTTATCGCACCGTTAGATTTAAAAGAGAGCTGAGCCAGAAGGCAAAGCTCTCAATCTACCGGTCAGTTTTCATTCCTACCCTCACCTATGGTCATGAAGGCTGGGTCATGACCGAAAGAACGAGATCCAGGGTACAAGCTGCCGAAATGGGTTTCCTCAGGAGGGTGGCTGGCGTCTCCCTTAGAGATAGGGTGAGAAGCTCAGTCATCCGTGAGGAGCTCGGAGTAGAGCCGCTGCTCCTTTGCGTTGAAAGGAGCCAGTTGAGGTGGTTCGGGCATCTGGTAAGGATGCCCCCTGGGCGCTTCCCTAGGGAGGTGTTCCAGGCACGTCCAGCTGGGAGGAGGCCTCGGGGAAGACCCAGGACTAGGTGGAGGGATTATATCTCCAACCTGGCCTGGGAACGCCTCGGGATCCCCCAGTCGGCGCTGGTTAATGTTGCTCGGGAAAGGGAAGTTTGGGGTCCCCTGCTGGAGCTGCTCCCCCCGCGACCCGACACCGGATAAGCGGACGAAGATGGATGGATGGATGGATGGATATGCTGCTTTTACGTTACTTTGAGTTAATTATACCAAAATAACTGTGGAAGTAGGCTATGACTTGGCAGGTAGCTTGTGAATTTCACCACTGGATCGACAGTCTCCACTTTAATACATCATAATTAATGTTTTCCCAATATTTTATTTATACAAATTTTATTAATCTGAATATGCAAAGTAATCAAAAAAATAAATAGTGAAGTAAAACGCACAATAGGCCTTCTTGACTCGGAATTGTAGTATATAAGTAGGAGAAAAAATAAAAATACTCAATTAAAATATACCTTATTGTATTGAAATACGGGACAGAATTTCGACCACTGATGACTGTAACAACCTGATCTCACAGAATTCCGTGAAATGAACACGGCCCCTTAACTCAAAATCTGGGCAGTTTCACGGAATCGCAAAAAAGTTCATGATTGGCCCACAGAAGAATTCCGTGAAAGTATTGTTTGACCCATCCACCACCCCAACCAACCTCCCTACGCGGATTTTCGGGCTTTCATACTACTCGCTACTGTAGTTGCTCCTAATGCTACGTCATCTTCTCATTGACATTACATTGGCATTGTTTTCCGTGGTGGCCACACGGAATTTTCACACATTCCGTGCCACCACCACGTAATGCAGTTTGTGATCATTTCACGGAATTCTGTGAGACCAGGCTGAATGTAATGCTAATATTTACGTGTAGCAAGCCAGACAATAATTCCCGAACGTGGTTATTTGTGTCAGTTGCTCGGACACAGGGCTGTCTGCGCTGATTTTCCGTTACCTGTTGGGAGATGTTGTCCGTACCATCTCTGGCTCTGACCATGGGGAACAGTGACGGGACAGCACCTCGCTTCAACGCAGCGCAAATGACCCCACCTAGGCCTACGTATTACCATCTCGCAAAGGTAGAATGGGTCTCTGCAGTCATCTCAACCATCGAATCCCAGCAACAGGAAACGCTACTCTTTTACTCACAGAACTTTTTACTGTGCCGAAATGTTTTGCGGTGTTGGTAAATTCTTAAAAATAAAAAATAAAAACTTAACTTTGGGTAAAAATGCATTGTAGCTCACGTTACTGACATTGTAGCGGGCATAATATTACCAAAATTGTATTAGTAGTGAGTTATATTACTGCGTCACAGCTAAAAGGAATGCATTACTGTAATTGCGTTACTTTTGTAACGCGTTACTCCCAACACTGTTAAATTATAATGGAGAGTGTCTCCCTCTCACAAACACACACAAACCAACAACTGAGTTAAGAAGAGACACAAGACGTCTTAGAGTCAACATTTTGCTGTTCCAGTCTGTGCGATTTCCAGAGAGGAAGAGGATGTTTGGTCTTGCGTCTCATGTCTGCTGTCTAAGGAACTATAAATACACACCTAGACACTTCCAGGTGAAAGGACGGGGCAACGCAAACACACAAGCATAGCTAGCCAGAGAGATGGAGTATGGGAGAGGGAGGGAGGGAGGGAGGGGTAAAGCAGCCAAATAAAAATCTATTGAGCTTAACAATGGTGTTATAAAAACGTACAGAGGTAGTGTTTAACAATGTGGTAGGAAGAGACGGGGGTAAATACCTCTGGGAATGATGGCGCTTGGCTCAGCATCAAAGCCCTGGCAAGCACACAGCATTGTCTTTAAATTCACACCATTGTCTCCTTTAAACACGCACACACACACACACACACCTACTGTATATACATCTATGATGATGTAGAGGGATATTTTGGGGGCTAAAACCCTTTTTGTTTGGTAACTCTGAATTCCGAGTCACAGATGCCTCTATAAAGCAAGAGAATAAGCTACTGAAGAGCAGGGCTGGTATTAGACATGTGGAAAATATCAAAAGAGGGTATTAAGTTTAGCGCAGATTGACTGCGCAATCAGATGTTGTGTAATTAGCTTGTGTTAACTCTGTTTACATTCGATCAGCTAGCCAAGGCTAGCAGAGTCGGCAAGAGGTTAGCGGAGTCGGCAAGAGACTGGCAACTGGATTTCCCGATCCCAATAAGGGACTCATAGCCAAATACCACCAACGTCTACCACATAAAGCCCAACTAATATTAGTAAAATTAGACAATTCAGCATACACTTTGCGGAGCTGACAGAGAGGCGACCGGAGAGGTGCGCAGCTTCTAGAAAGCAGAATAGAAGTGGCATCAATCTTGTAAATAGTAAATAAGCAGATTTCCCTATTTCTTCACTATTCCTTCAAAGGAATCCGCGGGAGTTTACAGTATGTTGAGACCTTGAACAGAATATTCAGGTCCAACGTTGAGGGAAAATGCTCCACAAACATGCAGGTGAGCCCCTGCAGAGTGACAGCCAGTTCATACAGTAAGTAGTCACAAAGAATACAGGACATGGTCCCAAAAGCCTTAATGAAAGAGGATTATATTCCAACATCCACAGCACCCTCACTTCTGTGATCCCGCAGCTGACTTATCATCAGACTTTGCAGAGATGAGCCTCCAGCTGAAATAAAATTGATAAGTACACAAATATCTCTCGCATAACAAGACATTTGGCAGTAAATAAGACACATGCATATTTTCTCTCAGCCATTTTGCAAACCATACAGAAAATGCTCACAACATACTTGCCACGAATCCTTCAATAGGACCAGCAATAAAGCGCAGATTTATGGCAAATGTTTTCATCGTTTCGCCTCTATCGGTGCCCCTGCTTCAAAATTAATTATTGATTAATCGCTTTGCTTTTTAAGCAAAAATGCAGACCAGCAATATCAAACTATCACAAAAAAATGATTATGCCCCCAAATCGCATATATCTGGCTCATTCATTACTTTGTATTGACAAGGAACAAGTTGCTAATCGCCACAGCAAAAGAAATAAGAGCCGTCAGCATTTTCGTTGATCAGGCCGAACCAGATATACACACAACAGGATGTAAGTTAACGGATTGATCAGAGCAGGAGGCAGGCGTGGCGAGGCTAACCATGCAGAGGGAGGTGCATGTGCATAATCATCACTTTGCTTTAGTCTTAAGTCTACAGCGAAACAGCTCTGAGACATGATGACACAGATGCGCTGTGAGCGTGTGTGCATGGGCTTGTGCACGTGTGCCTACATGTTGAAACTGCGGCTCGGTTGCCAGCGCAGGCGGCCAGCAGTTAAAGGTCAAGGCAAAGTTTAGATGGCGTGTACCAGGGGCCTTAAGATATTCATAGCCAGCATTTTAGCCCAGAACATAATGAGATGGAACTGGTAAATATTTGCTGATGGCCTGAAAATTCCAACCATGCTGGGAACCTATTTTGAATACAAAAGATGTCAGGGGAGGATGATAAGTGAGGAGAGGAGGGGCGGGTGGTGGGGGGCACCTGATAGCTAATTAGTACATTTGCTCAAATAATTAGAATGAGCGCTCATGGCTGATATCACACAGGAGAGTGGTGTGTGTAGCATTCTGAATGGGGGAATCTGCATTTCATAGGATGCTGGTCGCTTATAATCCCGCCTCTGGGGGGGCTTTTAATGGACATATTTACCTTTGCTGCATATTGGTTATCTGTGATTAAGATTGGCAGGTTGATGCACCAATGACTTTGCACTTCCTAACCCCTTGTCACACACACACACACACACACACACACACACGCACGCACCCCCCGAAATCTCCACCTGAATCTGCCCCGAAATTCCTACAGCTGCTCGAAAAAGGGATGTTCAGTGGAAGTGAATGGGGGTATGAGAAAATATGAAATTACACTTTAAAACACAGCTCTGTATGATTCTCCATCCCTCCCACCACCACCAGCAGGGCTGAAAGAGAGAGGTCCACATGTCTTTTAACAGCGTCTGGAGACACACACATTACGCTGTGCAAATAGATACTCTGTCTCATTATCCTGTCCTTTAAGGAAAGGCCCAACATTGCTATTTGTGGTGCCCCTATTATTATTACCCCTTCACTTCTAATACAAATACGGACAGGCAGGAAATAGAGGAAGACGAAGACGTGAGCATAGAGGGAAGGGAAAAGAGGATTTAAGAGGGAGAAGGAGAAGAATCAGAGGCACTTCATTTGCCAAGTGCACAGGATGAATGTGCAGGGGATTGTACAGACATATCAAGGCCTGACATCTTTACAGCCAATACAGACACATGATAGAACAACTGGGCCTCACAGGATTATAAAAATAGTGGAAGAGTTTTTCTCAGACCCCATAAATGTAGAGGTCAGGGTAGTGATTCAGTTTCTGGCTCAAAGACGAAGATGCTGGGCAACATCAGGATTGTGAAGAGAATATTTTTTATTTTTTTATTTTATTCCGTTAATATAACATAAATGTCACATAGTAGAAGAACATTGGAATAGGAGTTTAATGCTTAATGGCGAGCTCAAGTCAAGTTAAAAGGCACACTAAAACTGCACTCAGTCCAGATTTCTCTGCTGTTCAGTGCTGTTTAGGACACCGTTTGGATTTGACTTATTGTTTTGACTCCGCACTAACTGTGTGGAAAGGATTTTCCACCATGATGGAACACTGGAATTTTGATTGGATATCGGAAAGAAACACTCTTGTCTGTTGCAGTACTTAGTTTATTTGTTAATGGAAATTGCCAAAATTTGAACCTCAGATGGCAGTATGAGTTTTCTTGACAGCAGGTCTGACAATCCCCACTTTGACACAAGTAAACAAATGAGGACAACTATATATATATATATATATATATATATATATATATATATATATATATATATATATATATATATATATATAGTATCAAAATAAATGAAAACACAAACCGGCTATGGGCAGGTACTCGGAGCAGGATTAGGAGAAAAGAATGTGAGCGGTACATCCCTACTTTTGACTGAGCTCTTTCACTACCCAAACAGTTACTTCATACAAAGACTCTGGGCTCAGTGGCCTCCTGAAGCGCTGGGCCCCTGAGCCTAGTCCTGCTTAGCCCATTCACTAATCCGGAAGCCAAATACCAGCCTGAGTTGCATGTGCAATCTCTAAATCTTAAAAGTTAAGTACAGCAACTTGATGGCTCCTTCTGCTGCTGCAAACTCTATCTGGCCTCAAAACATACACTCAAACACATTTCATCCAGAGGATTAAAGCTCTTTTGGGAGCCGATGGTGATCCTACTACATCTTAGAAGGTAACTGATATACCATATACTGTGTATTATTATTATTATTATTATTATTATTATTATTATTATTATTATTATTATTATTATTATTTCTTAAAGGTCTAATGACATGGTGCTCTTTGGATGCTTTTATATAGGCCTTAGTGGTCCCCTAATACTGTATCTGAAGTCTCTTTTATATAGACCTTAGTGGTCCCCTAATACTGTATCTGAAGTCTCTTTTATATAGACCTTAGTGGTCCCCTAATACTGTATCTGAAGTCTCTTTTATATAGACCTTAGTGGTCCCCTAATACTGTATCTGAAGTCTCTTTTATATAGACCTTAGTGGTCCCCTAATACTGTATCTGAAGTCTCTTTTATATAGGCCTTAGTGGTCCCCTAATACTGTATCTGAAGTCTCTTTTATATAGACCTTAGTGGTCCCCTAATACTGTATCTGAAGTCTCTTTTATATAGACCTTAGTGGTCCCCTAATACTGTATCTGAAGTCTCTTTTATATAGACCTTAGTGGTCCCCTAATACTGTATCTGAAGTCGCTTTTATATAGACCTTAGTGGTCCCCTAATACTGTCTCTGAAGTCTCTTTTATATAGGCCTTAGTGGTCCCCTAATACTGTATCTGAAGTCTCTTTTATATAGACCTTAGTGGTCCCCTAATACTGTATCTGAAGTCTATTTCCTGAAATTCAGCCTTGGTGCAGAATTACAGACACTAGAGCCAGTCCCACAATGAGAAATATTGTGCTTTTTACTCCACTACATTCATCTGACAGCTTCAGTTACTAGTTACTTTACAAATTAAGATTATGTATTAGATCAGTTTTGCACACAAAACACATGCAGTTTATAAAATATGATGTTTTTATTAAAAATTAAACTATACCCAACGATATAACGACCTACAAGTCCAGCTGAAATGATTAGACCATTAAACACAACTGTTTGGATCCTTTCCACTTTCTAAAATGGGAGGCTGTTTCTGCATTGAGTACTTTTACTTGTAATACTGTAATACATTTTCCTGATGATACTTACATACTTTTACTTAAGTAACATTCTCAATGCAGGATTTTTTACTTGTAACAGAGAATGTTTTACAGTATGGTATCAGTACTTTTACTTAACTAATGGATCTGAATACTTCTCCCACCGCTGCGGATGAATGAGGTCTTGCATGGCAAATCTAAATGTTGTGGAGAAGAGTAACAGAGTTGTGAGGCGAGAGGATGAGGAAGAGAGATAGAGAGAGAGAGAGAGAAAAGAGAGGAGCAGGAGGAAGAGGAGGGTGCATTTACAGGACTAAGTGGGAGTGCTGTATGAAAGGCTTCTTATTGGGTTACTGTAACTTAGACCTGGAAAGTTTTGCAACGTCCTCTGCGAGGCTAGCTTCTAAAGTCTTCATCACTTTGTACGAGTCATCACGCGCTGTTCTTTCTAGCTCTTCTCATCCAGCCAAGACGGGAGCAAAAGAGGAGGAGGAGGATATGGGGAGTCAACATAACTGAAATAGAAATCTGAATTGGAAGCAAAGGATACAGATCAAAATGTAATCCCTCTTATGGAGAGAGAAAGAGAGAGAGAGAGGGAGCAAGAGGGAGAGAGAGACGGATGGGGGAGATTATGTGATACTGTGATACTTCACCCTATCTTAACAATTAGTTTCCTCCAGGTTCCGGCCCATTCCGAAATCACATTGGAGCAACTTCGCTAACAGGGTCAAGGAAAAGATGATTTAAGCCTCTACTATATTTACGTGCAGGGCTGCAAAAGCATGCCGCAATTTGTCTCTGTCTCGCTGTGTTTTAGCAACATCTGGCGCCCAGAGATTTAGGTTAGACAGGTAATTAGTGGCACATATTTGTCCGAAAGACAGGTGTATTTTCATTTAAGAAACACTCCATCACTCCTCCGGATGGGAGCCTGTTTGTTACACTCCGTCTGAAGGATGCACAGCCCCCTGCAACAGACCCAGAACACATCTATAGGGGGTTTTCTTCATTTTATTTGTCATTTAGATGTTTTTAAATTGAATAATGGCAGAGACACTTAAAAAGCAATATCCCCGATGGGTGTAAAGCCCTACTTGCATTACACAACCCTTGCGTGATTTGCCAGATTTTGGCTCAGACTATCCCAAAATGTTTTTCTGCTTAAGTATGAGGCATTACTCTATGTTAACAACTTCACACAGGATTAAATGTCCAATATCAATGTCCCGTCTAAAACCATATTTTTCCCCATCTCTAAATCATTTCACTTTTTCTGCGTCACAATTACCCCTCTTTCTTCCCCCCAGCATCCATACTCATCCCCGCTTTTAGGAAGATAAAATATGGAATTTGAAAATGCTTTTTATAATTGGATAAACTAAAAACTCGATGCATGTCTGTCGTATCTCTCTTCTCTTCTCCGTCACGAGACTGTTCTCTCCCCGTGTGTTTCTCCGCTCTTTGACTTTCTTCCTCCCCTCTCCAGACGAAGCTGTGTAGTCTTTTTTAAAGTGGAAATGCACTTCATCACGGTCGCTCGGCTCACGGTTCTAATAAATCAAGGGGCCCGCCGCCGTTGCCGCTCCTCTCTGGAAAACAAACTGCCCCCTGGATGGATCTCCTCAGCTGCTCCTAATGGAGGTCACATTCACACAGACACATTTACCCACACGCCGGTTAAAAAAAAAAAAAAAAGACTAGCACGCACAAACACACTCTGATGCTGTCCTGACTGAAAGCAATGCCGTTGCATCTAAGTGTGAAGTAGAGGAAGTGTCCCGCCACACGCTACGACTTTAAGACACATTGCTGTGATTGAGTAGCACTAATAAAAGCATCGGTTATTAATGTTACAGGCTTGGTTGGGTAAAAAAATTCATACATTGTGAACTACATTATGGTTGTCCTCTGTATGTTCTACAGCTAACTGTCATGAAGTATACCTGTGTGTGAGCATGCAGAAGCTCCATGTCTGCCCTATGCAAACTTTTATGAAAAATACGTGCATGCATTAACCACCATGAAAGCTCATATTCACTTTTACTTGCACAGTTTGTTTTACTGAGACCTATTTGTGGCGTACACACCCTCAAATAAAAACAGTTCATCTAATTCTTTCAAAGTCTTGCCTTAAAAAAAATTTAACTAGAGCTGAAGCTATCATCATTATGAAAATAGTCTCAATAATTGATGAATCGATTGGCGTATAAAATGTTTCTTTTATCCCTGTGGCCATTGAGAAGCTCGATTTACTTCACTAACTTGCTTGCTTTTGCTTATGTATCCTATAGATATGTTTTTATTCCTCTTACGTTACAATTCCATTCATTTTGACTTGTGTCTGGACAGCACTCGAGTTAACTTAACATGCATTTATTTACCGTGCCCCTTCTAATGGTTTTAGCTTGCTTTTTTAGCTTCTGGTTCAGTGTCGTAGGTGTACCTTGTTTTCATTTGTGGTGTGGAATATTTCTGTATTTAGTTGGTCATTTTTATGTTCCTTAACGGGATTTGATGCCTGCTGCAGATCACATTTTTCTTCTGGACTATACGGCCAAAGTTTATATAAAGAGTGACAAATGCCCGTTACAATTTGACATTTCGATGTTTGATCTTGTCCAAGATGATGTCATTCAATTCAGATATTGATATTTTTTTTTACGATAGAAACCCTTTTAAAACAATTAATAGATTAGCAGAATTTTCGCCGATTCATTTTCTGTCAATCAACAAACGGCTGTATTGTTTCACCTTTGAATTTTAGCCACACGTTCCACTGCCATGTGTCAAATTTCATACACCATCATACTGACCAGTTAATTATCCGCTCTGCTTACATGCCTGCCATCCCGTGTGTTGTGCAAGAGAAATGCCAGCATGCATCCAGTGGTTTTATTTTATGGAGATGAAGCTGAATTTGAAGTGTACATTTGTAAAGCAGCCCAGTTCCGTACAGTAACATAATGTATAACCAATTAGAAGATCTTATTTCATGAAAAATTAATTAGAGCTCCATCACAGTCCTCACCTACATGACGATATAGGTCATTATGAGGCATTAAATGTCACCACGGTAACCGTGTGATAGCATGTGTTCAGTCAGGTCGCCCACATATCCCTTATGCAGAGATCTTCAACAGGGGGTCCGTGACCCCTAGAGGGGGTCCTCAGAGTTACTGCATGGGGGCCGCCAAATTATTGTTTCATACCAATTATTTGGAATTTGTTTTTTTGTTTTGTTTTATTAAAACATATCTTATTATATATCTAGTGACATTACTATGAATCCAAAATATTATAAGCAAAGATGAATCGGCTGATTCGTAAAAAAAATAAAAATAACATTGCTGATACAGTTTACTGTAAAGCTTAGCTTACCTTAAAGCTAAAGGGCTTTGCCTTCCACATGTATGTTTAACATTAAAATATGATGTATAGATATCTATCTAATAAATTAATAACCATACATCCATTTTCATCCATCTGGCCCAAGTTAACCCTTGTGTTGTCCTCCCACGTCAAAATTTTAGATGCTTTTTTTTTTTACCTTTTTGATGCTTTTTTTCACGTTTTGCTTGCTTATTTCAACATTTTTTGGCACTATTTTTTTTACATTACCACCAGTATCTTCACCACTAGAATCAACTGATTTACACTAGTTTTACACTTATTTTTTTCGGAATTAAATGGTCAATAAACCTCATTTATATGAAATTATACCTTATTTTTGTGTGTAAAAAAATGCAGAAATGATGAATGATTTGGACTAATGGTTAAGATCAGAGGAATGAAGGTAATGGATAATCCCGGATATGTCAAAGGTTAGTCAGGGTTAGACATAATAAAAAAATATATAAAATGTAGTAGGGGCTCCCTGCTCTGTCTCTCTTCCAGCTAAGGGGTCCTTGGCCTGAAAAACTACTGAAGACCCCTACCTTATAGTGTAGGCTAGGCTACATACATACAGTAGTTGATGACTGAATGCCAACGTCTTCATTATAGAGACATTTTTCTTCAGAAGTCTCAAACTGCTCAGTGTGCTGGCCTGCACAAGCCAATACCCTCTCTGTAGCCACTTTATCCATAGAAACATATTCCTCCACATTTAATTGTAAGTGAGGCTGGGGGGGGGGGGGGGGGAGAGAAAACAACGAGATCAATTGTGATTCAACTCGTTCCCCTGAACGGAATTATCTGCACACAAAAAAGAAAATTCAAAAAATGTCTCCGCTGTACAGGCTCAATCAAAATATTCTGATCCTAGTTACAGAATCTGAATATGTATGAACAGCTCAAATATGCTGAATTTATTTTGAATATTTAATGAGATATAAAATATAAGTCTATTTCGGCAACTAATAAAATCAGTCTTGTATGAATGTGCCATAGATTGAAAATGAATGGGGGGGAGAGAGGGCGAGACAAGGTGGGGAAAGAGGGGAGGAGGAGGAGGAGGGAGGGAGAGAGAGAGAGAGACGAGGGAGAAAAACAAAGGGTGTCAGAGCTTCATCAACATGCTAGAACTGAGTGGCACGGCCATATTTCCCCGCATCAAGATCAGTCAAAATACCAATGTGCAAATCGGAGCACCGCCTCCCCTCCATCTCTCCATCTCTCCATATTCTTCCAGCCCCCCACTCCGCCTCTCCCCCCCTCTCCCTCTCTCTCGCTCTCCCTCTATCTCTCTGTGTGTCCAATCACACGGCAGTCCTTCTCAATAAAACAAATTAACTGATTAGACATTTTAATCTCAGTTGTCTTTGACCTTGTAGAATATATTACTGATGTCTACATCGCTGAGAGCAGATAATGCGGCAGGCAGCTGCTTTTCTTAAAGACAAAACTGCCCTTTTTTTTTTAAAGAGGTGCCAGACACACAACGCTAACAGGTTGGGGGGGCAGAAATCACCCCCCCTCCTCTGCCTCCTCATCATCGCCACCCTCCCTCACCCTATACACCCCCCCCACACACACACACACACACACACTTCAACACACACATTCTCTCTCCTCCCCTCCCTGCAGGCAGCCAGTGGGGAAGGGGTTAAGGCAGAATGCATTAACAAAAGAAAATTATAGCGTAAACAGTTCATAAAATCTCACAGCCCCTGATGTCGGGGCTAGATCATTAAATTTCTGCAACAATTAGACCTTTTCTCACGGCGGCAAATTGGAGCCGTTGCCATGGCAAATCCGAGCCCTTAAGTCATATATCTTTGATTGCGGAAAGGTCAGGCGCAGACAGCCTAATAACTCAGGGAGCTGTTTGACAGATTTCATCCAAGCATGATCACATAACAGAGCCAAACTATGTCGGCAGTTGTTAAAAGCAAGGGAGGGGTCAGCAGGAAGGTTGGGGCGGGGGGTTATGGAATGCTTCTGCTCGGCTGGGCCCAGCCTGATAATGTTCCTGACTGACTTTAAATCCACTGGAATAATAAAAAAAGGAAAAATTTCTTTAACTGTGGATCAGTGGGGGTTGGTTTTTTTCCTTTTCACTTGACCAAACCCGGATTAGACTGTAAAGGGGTTGATGTTAGGGGTGGATGATTTAATGCCTGCATGATTCGAGAAATGTCTTGTGAAAAGAAACAAAAAAAATTAAAAACATAAAAAAATACACAATAGAGAATAGAGGATAGGAAATAATTAAGCAGAGCAGAGCAGGAGGAAACAGAAAGCCGTGATGAGCGGGAGTGACTGGCAGTGTTTTGAGACACCAATGATGAACCGTGATTTATTTCCTGTTCAAACACATATGTTGAGGGAATTGAGATAGATGCGAGCTCCTGGTGTACGGCGTGGGATCGAGCGGCAGGCTGCAGTATAGAAATCCCTGTCATCGACTCGTTTAACGACCCTGACACACAGAACTTTGAATAACAATCAGCTTCTCCTGACTACGTTAAGACTACATGCCTGATACTGCTGGGTTGTTTAGACCCCAGCCCCCCCCCCCTCTCTCTCTCTCTCTGCCACCCCTCCTCTATCCTTCTGTCTCTGTAGGCAGTGCTGGCATTTCAACTGTCAATCCCAAAAGGCCCCAGCTGAGAAACAAGTGCTAATACCACCCCCTGCTGGAGAACAGCGGCTACTGGCTCATTTTCTCACATTTCTTTGGTACTGCTGTCACAGGTGTAGATTTCAGGGGGTGGGGTGGGGTGCAGTGCAGGGGATATGTCATTCCCCCCCACACCAATATTTAGAAGAGGTAGATTTGTCCCACTCAAAAAATCTGAAAGACAACCCACTCCTCGGGCGGGTTGAAGAACACAACACAAGCGTGAAAAAGTGGATGGACGGGAAAGGTGGGAGAGAGATGGGTGGATGACACGCAGCAAAGGGCCGCAGGTCGGATTCGAGCATGGGCCGCTGCAAAGGACTCATGGCCTACATGGGGCGCACGCTCTTACTGGGCGAGCTAGAAGTCGCCCCATTAAAGACACATTTACATAGATTTAAACTTTCGGAGCTTCTGGCTTTAACAAGGTCTCGTTCTCTGACAGATCTGTCGTTGAGATGTACATGAAACAAAACACGTGTGATGTTTTATTTATGAAGAACGTTTTGAACAAAACAGGAGAATCATTATTTCCTTTACATTTAAATAGAAAATGTAATTGTTGCATCAGAATTCCCCCGACCTCCTCCCCCTCAATGTTGAAACAAAACCTCCCTCGATGCTGTTATTTTGTCCCACCCTTGTGTGTATGTGTGCTGTACAATACACAATATTAAATATTAACTGGTAGGCCCTTATTGGAAAAGCGCCATCTTACCTTACAGAAACTACTTTGTCACTAGGCTACGTTCAGCCTGCTGGCAAAAGTGGCCTTTTTGGGGGGGGGGGGTCAAGTGACCAGGTCAGACTTCTTCAGAAGTAGTGAAAAAAACTCAAATCAGACCCATATCTGATTTTTTCAAATCTGATTTAGACCACTTCCATATGTGGTCCTGAATCAGACCCAAGTCAGATTTTTTTTCCAATGCGGCCTCAGTGTGAACAACCAAGGCGGATTTGATGCAACTTTTACCTCAATCTACATCGACATTTGTCACAATTATGCGCTGGCGGCGGTTAGCCCTACACCCACAGACGGTAAAATTAAAAACTTGACTAAGCCTACAACATGGAGAACAGTAATAGAGAAAGTCAATGGAGGGAGAATGAGGTGTTAGACCTAATTAGTGCGTGCTCATTAATGTTACCGTAACATTAATACGGCTGCCATTACACAAACATTTTGAAATAAAAGCGAAAATGCTTCCTTCCTCCATAACCTCCCTAACTTTAGTGCAACAGCTCGCTGCGTCTGATGTCATGGTTATTGTTCTTTTGCTCATGCGGGTCTGTTCAACACTGCAAACAGTTCACACTGGAATCTGACATAGGCCACATTTTAAAAAAGGTCATGTGAACAGCCAAACAAAACAAAAAAAATCGGATCGGAGCAAAAAATCCAAATTAAGCATTAAGACTTGGCGGTGTGAAGGTAGCAGAGGGACCTTATCAGACTCGCTCTGCTGACTGGCTTTTGCTTCATGTTTCACAAGCTCGCTCTGAACTTGGAAAACCTGCTTTTATTTTTAGAGCGCCTGACTCGTGGAACAAAATACAACCCTTTCTAAAAAAAAAAAAAAAAAAAAAAAAAAAACTCACTTGCTCCTTTTGAACATTTTAGAAATCTGATTTTGGACCCTCCAGACTTCTACTTGTAATTGCTTTACATGGTTAAATTTCTGATCCTGGTTGTCCTGATCTGTTGTCAAATAGTTTTTGATAAGTTTTGGTGTCTATATTCTAATCAGTGGTGTAGTCTATGTCATACGCAGGTATACACAGTATACCCTCTAAGAAATCTCCAGGATTTCCATATACTCACTTAAAAATGCCCAATGACAAGCAACAACATACTTTCCATTATATTTTTGATATATTTTGAATTGTCATCTGTGTTTTTCTTCTTCGCATAGGGTAAATAAAAGGTATTTCCACTGTAAATTGGTGCATAAAAGTGTATCCGAATACAGGAAATGAAGTCGTTGATGCTCTAAACTTCCCTGGGGGAGGGCACCCCTGACCCCCCACTATGATTTAAAACCAATTGGCATGCAGTGAACCTGGGGCTTTTAGTGTACAGATAATTCAATATAGAAACATCTTATGAGTTATCACAGCATCTACAAAACTGAAAAACACTTATTACTATTTAGACAGGGTTTTTTTTCTTCTATTTATTAATTAAAAAGTAAATACGTAATATACAGGTGGCCAAAAGATTTTTGCTGAATGATTTCACTCCAGGTAATAAAGCCCACTGAGATGTAAATTTTTTATTGTATGGACAATTTGGGGTGTTATGAATAAATAAGAAAGCTATATAAGATGAATTTAAAAAAACAAAGCTGCACATTAAGTACAAAGAAATATTGTCCGCAAGAAGGTTTTAGAATGCATATATTAAATGTTTAATAGACTATTAGAAATAAATGTGCTAAAATTCAAAACTGTAAGAGGAAAAATGTCTATGGTCTGTTAGATATTAGACAGTTTTTTGTATGCTTAAAAGGTAGAATATGTACCGAGTATTGCTTTCCTTATTGGGGTAAGGGGATTAAATGAAGAAGAAAGGGAGCGCCGGTCAAAGCACTAATCAGAGCAATAAAAGATTCTTTTCTCATTGTTTTCACAGCGATTATGTTCTAAAGCACAAATAAAAAACACCCACACCTCCGCGGGAAGCTGCCACACTGCCCGATTAATTTATGAGTGAATGCAGGGCTACATCCTGCCCGTTTCTGTGTGTTTGTCTCAGTTAGATTTGTGCGTTGATATGAGACGTTGAGGGGCAAAGCGGCGGTTGGGAATGAGAACGGGCTGCACACCCTGCACGCTCTTATTGGCTGGGGGGTTGCACACCCACGTAGGGGCCAAAGGCTCTTTGGTACCGCCCAGAAACGTCCCGCACACAGACAAATTAAAAGAAAATCCAGGCACAGGGCAGGGGCTCGATGGTGTTTTTTTGCCCCCAACTGCTAATTTCCAGGTAGCGCTGCGACCGCTTAGCCTCGTGAGACCGTCCTGATCTGGCGAGCTCCAGTTTTCCACTCGCAGATCAGTCTGGCATCTTGAGGCAGAGAAAATTTGTAGCCGTTAGCCAAACGACCGGGCCAATCAGCGTTGGTTTTGAGGCGGGTTAGGTGGTGATAGACAGATGGTTTATCCAATCAGCTAACCAGTATTTTCAGACAGCGGTCCGGGAACCTGAAATGGTGCTTTTTATTCCTAAATTCTCGTTACACAAACGGCAAATCTCCTTTACCGACATGTTGCCTGCTTGCTGAGCTAACGAGCTATGCTTTGCCTGCAGCAGCAGGGGCGGGCTTGTGGTTGTATTTTCATACGCTTCGTGGATCTGATTGGGTGATTTGGCCCGTCTATCACCAACATAGGTGATAGACAGATGCTTCATCCAATCAGCTAAACAGTATTTTCACCCCTTTCCAAAAGTTCTCCAACGGAAAGTTCCCAGATGGATATGCCGAGCAAATGCGAAGCGATCCATCTGGCGGAGTCAGGTTAGCGACCGCTGCCTTCAAGGCTAACCCTAACCTTAACCCTAACCCTAACCATAACCAGTGCCCCCCACCGTTGGGGGCAAAAAACACAGGGCAGGGTCTCTGTAGATACAGACACCACCACACACTTCTAGTGGGTCATAAGTGATAGTTAAAAGGCATTTTTTTGTATTTTAGTCTATACATTGTTTTTTGAGAAAAGCACAGCATATTCTACCTTTAAAGCAATGTGGACCAATGTGAGTATTAATCTTTTCTCATGTTTGGATGTGAAATTAAAAACAATGATTCTTTCTTTAAGCCGTAAGGGCGTTTGAGGGTGAACAAGGACTCGTAGCTTTTCTTTTTACACATTATCCCTCTAACTTTTAAACAGTACATGACAGGGCTACAGTTCAATGCTGTTCGTCCAGTCTGGATGGTAACCTCCTCAAATCAAAGCTATAATTTTATTGTTAACTTTTAGATAATGTTTTGTCCAACGCAACAAAAAAAGATGCCTAATTAATATTAAAATGAGAGTCTCTCTTATCCAAAGCCAACTGACACTACCTTTGTTAAGTGTTTAAGGACAGCCAGTAAAAGCGTAAGGATCCATGTCTGTCAGCACTACCCCATTCCTCTCCCTTCTCTCAGTAGGGACTGGAAGAGCAAAGGCCACTGGGACTTGTAGGACAAAGGAGAGGGGAGATGCTGGGGGGCTAATGGGGAGGAGGGCTCAGCTGTGACACAAAATGTCTCTCTGGCAATGAAGTCTTTAATATCCTCTCCCAGAGTCCCACCATGTGTCAAAGATCTCCTAGAGCGTCTCATAGCCTCTCTCCTCCCTGGAATTCTTGCCCCACAGTGGATACACAAGCCCCCACCCCCAGCACAGCCACATCTACACACAATCAATCTGCTGGGTCTTTCTAATATTTAGGTGTAGAATTCATGATACTTTAGATAAAGTACAGAACCAATACCATTATATGACAAGAAAACCCAGACTGCTGATAATACATGAGTATTTAGATTGAGTTAAGCAACGTGTGTTTTGATTAGGGTTGTGGCTAGAAGGGATACAGCTACGGCATTTAGCCGAGAAAAAGTGGCAGTTAAGTTTAGGAAAAAGATTGTGGTTTGGATTAAAACACTCCCGAGGAACAAACACAAGTTTTCTGGGTGAAAGTACTAAAATTATGTTAAAATATTTGATTTTGACAGATTTTGCATAACTTCTGACCGTAGCTCTGTCTCTTCTAGCCACAACCTTTGATTGGTCACGGTGAAGAACTTTCCCCTGCAGTGATTTAGGGTGGCTCAACAGCACAATATGTGATATTAGCACATCTATACATATGGTATTAATGCAGTAACCAACTTTCACAAACACAAGTTCCACCCGGGAAATTTTTAACTGTCTGTAGTTAGCAACAGGTGGCCAGCGTTGCTCTACCATTGTAGGGCATGTGAATGGAAACACATTAAGCATGCTAATGAACATTCGTCTGCATCACTGGGGCAATCACCGGGACAAGAAAAAAACTAAATGGAGTCCAACTCCTTATCCCCGCTGCCAGTGACGGACTGGGACTAAAAAACGGCCCTGGCATTTGCAACATACCGGCGCTATTTTTGTCAATAACCTTGCTTGGAAATTAGTAACTCTGCCTTGCCTTCCGAGTGAATCTTTCCACGCACCTCTCAAGTACAATCTTGAATATTTGTGGCTGCATGCATAAATTAACTTATCAAAATTAACCAAAGACAAATTATCAGTAGTGGCCCATAGGGGTCGATTGGGGGCAGCCCTTCTGGCATTTGTTCAAATTCCAGATGGCTAGTCCATCACTGGGCCGCTGCTTTCAGGCAGCCTTAAGACGGAGCGATTCAATTGTTTATTAAATGCCCACTTTGTCAACCAGCCACCGTGGCTGGTAGGTTGATCAAATTCACCTGCCAACATCCAAATTCACTCATATTTGGCCGCTGGTTGGCGGCCAATTTCCAACTTTGCGGGAAAAATGACACTCTTTACAGTTGTTTTCATTATGAAATAATGCACATGGGTAGCTCACCTGGTAGAGCACGGGCCAATATACAGAGGATCAGTCCTTGACACAGTGGCCGCAGGTTTGACTCCAAATTGCGGCCCTTTACTGCATGTCATTCCCCCTCTCTCTCCCCCTTTCAAGTCTAAGCTGTCCTTAGTCCATTAAAGGCCTAAAATGCCCCGAAAAAAATCTTACTTTCTATTTACATTCAATACACATGCATTGAAGTATAAAACAAGAAGGACCCTGCCTCATGAAAAGAAGAAAAAAAACATGAACATAGTGGTTGTGGCAGTTGCCTTGCAATTAGTTTGTCACCAGCAATATTGCGGTTATTGTGACAGCCCTAGTTTAGACACAAAAACACACAAAATTGTTAATGGCAAACTCCAACCTTGACACCAAAATGCCACAACATAACTCACAAGCCTGATTTTAACCACCGCTGCCAACTCTAATAGTTTTGCGCAACAGACTTTCATACAGCTAGTAGCAAATCTGCATTAACAATTGTAGCCGCTCCACCGCAGGCAACACATCGCTAGAATAGCTGCAGGCGACACGTCTCGGTGAGGAATCTCCTGAGGACCTTGTCCTTCCACTGCAGTTCATTGAGTGGCCACTTAAAGCTTGCTCCAAAAAGGAGTCAGTACCCATTAGTCTTGCATTGCCAGTCCTTCCTCCACAGCGCTGCGGAGGAGAGTCTGGCTAGTCCACACAGCTTTCCGTGAGGGAGCACCGGACGAAGCCCCGGTGCCTCTGCAAAATAGACTCGGGAAAGAACTTGTTTTGGTCGAACATGTTCAAAGGTTGTTTTAGTCGTGCAACAGAACACTCCGATTGGACAGATAGTCTAGCTAGCTGTCTGGATTTACCCTGCAGAGATCTGAGGAGCAGTTAACCCTAGTCCTCATAAATCCACCGGAGTTTAGAATGCCAACACAAAGAAAGAGGAAGGTAACGGACATCCAGCCGCAAAGAGTGTAATCTGGAATCTTAATCATTGCATCGATGCATCGCGATGCAGACCTTAACAATTCTGCATTGATGCAGTGACAGACCACAATCGATTATTGCCTACTGATGTTACGTGCCTTTTGTCTGTTGTCTGCTGTTCAGACTCCGCTACATTCAGGAAGTGTCTTTTTTAAGAGCAGATACATTAAATATCTAACTGCTTGAATTTGTTGATGAAAACCATGTATAGCGATATATAATAATGTAAAGGAGGGGACGCATCAGGATGCATCGCAATATTTTAATCGCTAACAGGATAATCGTAATTGAATCGTGACACCAGTGAAGATTCACCCCTAATATAGACTAGTCCCCATAGACCCCCCATGTTAAAATGTCCAACTTTACAGCAGAAGTAAACACGTTTACAGCCTGGTACAAAAAGTGGGTTTGGTCCAAAGTTCCCCCTTCATAACAACTGTGTGTGTGATGTGTGTGTGTGTGTGTCTGTGTGTGTGATGTGATGTGATATGTTGTGTGTGTGTGTGTGTGTGTGTGTGTGTGTGTGTGTAAGAAGTATTCAAATAGGTTAGGATTGGGGCCAGGTGCCAGGTGCCCCAAGCATGCTTCAACTATTTTCAGTGCAAAAGTTCTCAATTGCGCAGTTTGCTTCCTGACGGTGTTACTTAAGAGGCTGCAGTATTTGGAACCAAATTAGTTGAGCTGGTTCACACAAGACATTTAAAAAGGCATCGCAACTAGATTACACTCAAATAAGTCGGATAATATTTCAGACAGCCTATTCCGCCAAAAGTGTTCCGATAAGTGATGCTCATACACCACACTGAGGTAAATTGGAATGGTGCTCTTGCTTCCACAGTAGGCCTATCACTCAGTAAAACTACTCCACTTGATTGTCGAATAAAAAAAAAAAAAAACATCATAACCAGTTAGCGACTTAAGGACCGAAGACATGTGGACAGTGACACCTCTTACAATAGGGAGTACGATTGAGCTGGAATGGAGTGGCGGGATGAGGGGCGGGGGAGGGTCAGTTAATTAATCGAGGAATTTTAAAGAGAGCACATATCGCTGCTGCATACTCCGAAACAGCGGGAATCCATGACAAGCAGCTTATCACACACACTTCACCAGGAGAGAGAGAGAGAGAGAGAGTGTGTGTGTGTGTGTGTGTGTGTGTGTCTCTGTTTGTGTGTGTCTCTGTGTCTGTATAAGAAAAAATAGTGGAGAGCAGGATCATATGAGAGTGGGAGAAGGAGTGCGCGTGTTGCTCCTCCACAGGCAGCCAGGCAACTCTCTTGGATGAATGTTGCCTGAGGTTTGCCGGGCCTCCCGCTGCTCCCCGGCACTCCAGGCGACAGCGAGCAGGGAGCAGGGAGGTAATTCGCTGACACTGTGTCACTTGTGATGATTGGGGAATGTCAGCGCGCTCGCTCACCTGTCTCCGCGCAGGTGCTGGGATGTCATCGCCCACCAGAGAGGAACAGCTCCTCTTCCTCATCCTTGTCCTCCTCTTTTACTTCCCACCACACAGGCAGCTGCTGTTCATGTGATGGAGAGAGGGGCAGGATAGAATGTGTTTAGTCATTTGTTATCTCTACTGTCCTTTATGTATCTGCCCGCTGGGAAGTGCAACAACACAATTCAAGGCTGATTTGTATTTACGTGTTAAAGCTATAGTGCGTAGTTTCTGTCTCCCCCATGAGGAATTCTAAGTAATGACAACAACACTGTCGGCGCATCCACATCAGAATCAGAAAGGGCTACGTTTTATACACACACAAGGACTTTGTCATGGTGTTGTTGGTGCATGTCACAAATTCTCTAAATATAAAAAGAATATAAACAATGTAAGTATAAACATATACACACAGTATGTATGAATAAAGATAAAAATAATATAAGTTAAACAGTAATAAAAAAGGAAAATGTACAGTGGCAGCAGCATACCAGATGGTGATGGAGGATGGACTCAATGATGGCTGTGTAGAAGTGCACCATCATTGTCTTTGATCCCGCTGGATTGGGAAACCCTGGGTTGATTGAACTAGTTGATAACCACCGTCGTGACACAGGTTATGCGGTCCCACGGTTGTTAGGTTAGGTGAAGTCAGGTAACTGGAAGAAATCCAGGGCATGTTGATCTTGATTCGTAGTACAGGCCTCAGGTGATACTCCGAGCAAAGTTTCATGTTGTGTTGAGCCTTCTTAGTGTTTTAAAATAGCGATTTTGATGCGATTGTAGTAGTGCCCCTAGCACTCACATTCAAAAGGCCACTTGACCAAAAACGAGAATATGGGCAATCTTAAAAGTGGCGCTTCCATCCTAGTTATGCTTTTAAACGAAAGTTTGACTCTGGTACATTCACAAAAAGACCCTAGGTTGCATTTTGGCGAGAGTTACACTTTAAGGAAGGCTCAGTTATCTTCTCCTTTTCAGCGGCTTTCTTTTAAAATCAATGAAATGTAAGCATGCCACTGCACCAAATGGTCTCATAGTCTCTGTGAAACAAAGCAGACCTTGTCAGCCACTGTCGCTTGTATCCAAAAGTGAATGAAAGACTGTAAACACAGATACTGTGGGGAATACAATTAAAGCATGATACAGCCTGGCACAATATGATTGATCAACAAGAAAAAAAATCAAAGTGGAATTATAAATCAAAATCCAATTGGCAGGTGGGGAAACCCTTTAATGTTTCTAAAAATATGTATCGCTCACTTTTGGAAATCACATGAACCACTTTAACATGCACAGCATCAAACTTAGCTGGTTCGCCTGTTACTTCTATTATTTCCTTCTTCCAAAACAGTGGTGAAGAACAGCAGGAGCAAATGTCAGGAGTTGATTTTTTTCATTTAAAAAAAATTCTGACAGGTGTGTTAACTGCATGCCAAATTAATCAGAAAACACAAGACCAAATTGCCTCTTAATATGACCCGTTTCTGAAAACAATGTAGCATTTAAAAGGCTATTTTCAGAGTCCGGTCCTGCGCTCACTTTACATAAAGCGTACCCGGGCTACATCACTTGCAGCAAACTTCACGGAGAACAATGAGGGCAGCATCACCGATCTGTTTTAACTGAATATTTTCTGGTCTAGCTCAGTTAAAAACACAAAAATTCTGAATCTGTCAGCATGTTAATGTGTCGTTACGTACAGAGCCCGTTTGTAACCGGTAGGCTACCAACAAAGTTGTCTTGACTTCATCTGTTTAACTGACTTTAGCAGTTTAGATTGCTTGCCTTTATTACACACATTTAAACCAACAGACAACTTGCCTCATTCATGGACTCACAGCAGTGTGTTGCTGATAGATAGGGCGGTGAACCAAACACTGATGTATGAAACTGACAATCAGATTAATTTACTTACTAATCAAAGGCCGGCCTAGCTTGGTCCAACCAGACTCTGGTACATTTCATTTGTACAGAGAGTCTGGCCTCTCTCCATTGACAAGCATTAACTTCCTTGAAGGCGGGTACTCTGTTGAAGTTAAAAACTATTGGATCTGCCCAGAGCCACTCTGGATCTGCCATAACCAATCACTAACGTTTGGTCGTGACGTCGGCTTAGCATCGCTAGCATTCGCCTTAGCCAACTCCTTCACCACTAACGGACCGAGCTGGAAAATCTAACTTTTTCCCGAACCCCGTGGGTAGGAGGGGCCACAACATCGTGGCCACCAACACAACTCAGCAAAGATTATTCTTGCTCGGGCTTTAACTTCTGGATATTCGGCAGCGTTGCCACAATGAACTACAACTCAAACTAGCGCACGACCTCAACATCATCGCTCTCAGCCATTCTGTTCCCTCTGTTCGCTGATTGGACGGTAAAGATTTGGCCAGAGAAAACCCGCGAATATGCCGCAAACCCAGACGACGTACTGAAGGAAAATGAAAATTGAGCGGAAGTACGTAGGGCGGAGCCAGGCTAAGTCCGGCCCACTTTAACCTCTGACCATTACGGTATCTACTGTGGGTAGTAGTAGTGGTGGTTATTGCAAAAAAACAAGTAAGATAACAGAAAAATAAGAAATCTCTCATTACATGATTAAAGCACTGTTAAAAGATAATTGATGTTAAAAGTTACAATCTCAAAGTTTAGTTTCGTTCTCTTTGGTGACACCTATGGTGATAAGCAGTAATTGCTCTGTGTTTTTGGATCTCCCAAAAATCGCTAAACAGTGTTGCTTGGCTGATGTCAATCAGTTGTCTTCGCTCTTTTGTTTGTTCTGCAGTAGTAACTGCTTACTCTTAGCGCTAACAGAAACCGGAAAATAAACAGTACCCCGCTTCATAAACTAGTTGAGTTAAAGAGCGAGTCTATTGCGTTGGCATTCCTTTACCCTCTCTGTTGGACCGACCACTGATGGGTCATTAAAAAACAGACACTAACCGTGCCCCGCTTGTAATTTTTTCCGGGAATGTTCGTTCCAACTAAACCCAACTGTCCCATTAATGTTTTCCTAAACCCAACCGTCCCATTCTTCTTTTCCTGATCCCAACTGTCCCATTCTTCTTTTCCTAAACCCAACCGTCCGTTGTTCTTTTCCTAAACCCAACCATCCCGTTCATAGGCGCGGGAATTATGGGTGCTGGGGGTGCTGCAGCACACCATGTTGGTGGCAGCACCCGTTGTTGCAAACTGCGATCAAACCCGTATTACCCAATGGGCATTAATCATTATGGTGATAATTATCCAATCAGAATAAAATAAAAGTAGTGTAATGTAATGATTGGGAGAAGGCCGCATGCACTGTGTAGATTGGCTAAAGATAAAAGTGGGTGGGCATAGAGCAGGTTGTTTACATCGCACTGATCCAAGATCAGCTTTCTAAGAACGAGTTGAGATTGAAAGAGTGGAATTAATTTGTAACTGATCCCCGGTCAGATTGGGTTGTATCAGCGAGTGAAAGTGTGGAAAAGAGAGAGAAAGAAGCGGCTGCTATAAAAAATGTCCCGCGAATAAAAAGCTTTTTTAAAAGAGCTGGGAATGACGAAGAGGAGGATGTCGAGGAGCTAGCCAACGTTAGCTTGGAAGAATCGCTGCCTTCTACCAGCTACACTCAGCCACAGCTAACGGTGGCTAACGTTAATTTTAGCGAAGTTGTTGTGGAAAAAGACAGAGATGAGGCCGGCGGTCATCAGCATTACAGAACAAGGTAATGGCCCCTCAGGTACCATCATCTCTGGAGACCCTGCACTACGGGGACCGATTACAGAGACCGTCCGGGAGGAAGTTATACCCAGAGGGATATTAGCCTTTCAGAATCGGCGGCTAAATTTCCAGCATCTCAGAGGGGGGACGAGGCTGGCGGCAGAAAGACCCGCTCTCTCACTAACGAGGCACTGACCCGACACCTTCACAACGGTGAAACGGTACCACAGGAGTGGATTCTAGATCACTGTCCACCGGAGACATTTGTTGCGTTGCCTGTAAAGTGCTCCCAACACACAGCAGCGCATGTGTAGTAGGGGTTAGCGAGCTGCTGAGGGAGCTGGACTTTGAGGATTTGATCTGCGACTTTGCAAAGAAAAAGACAAGAAATTAGAACTTCTAAAGGTAAGAGCTATTATGCTATCTGTAAATTGAGTATGTTAATATAATCTGTTGTGACCAGATAATGCACATATTTTGTTTAGTTTATTGAAATGCCATGCATATCAGACGTATTGCATCATAATTTTGTGATGCTGCTATATAGGCCTGTGTGAGACTTAGTTGTCAAGTGCAGTAGCCTATATGTTGGCTTTTGCAGTTTGTGAAGTAGCCAGCTAAGTGACTGTTATTTTACAACCTGCACTCAGCTGTGTTGTGTGATGGCATTGTTGTATCTTCAGTCAATCACGTTTCAGAATTACTATTGTGCTTTCTGCTTGGGTGATTTTTAGTGAATATTATATTGCCATAGTCTTGAGCCATACAACGCTTTGGTATGATTTAATTAATTGTAACACTGTCTTGTGATGTGTGAGTCAGATGGCAGTACTTGGTTTATTGAACTGGAAAGGCATACTTGATGCCTGCTCAGCTGGACTAGTCATTCATCGTTTTTTTTTGTTATTTTTTATTCGATAGTGACAGTGGATAGACAGGAAAGGGGGAGAGAGAGAGGGAATGACACACAGCAAAGGGTCGCAGGTCGGATTTAAAACCGGGCCGCTGCAAAGGAATCTTTTGACCAGTAGTGATGGGCATGTGATTTAGTGCGTATTTAGTTTGCTGTGCAGTACGCACCGTATGTAGCCTACTTCATGGAGGGGGGGGGAGGCAGAGGTAGAGTCGTTCTTCGCACCGCCCCCCCCGCGCCAGCACCCCACACCCCCTGCTGAAAATGACTTCCCGCGCCTCTGATCCCGTTCTTTTCCTAAATCCAACAGTCCCTTTCTTCCCGTGTGTCACGGAAACATAAGCCCACCCACAACCTTTTCCTTAACCTGTGTCAAATGTGACGCCAATAGTCTCGACCAAGATAAAACGCATTAAGATATGACACTAAAGGAGACTTTTAGTGTCAATAACAACACCAAAGGCATCCGACCAAACATCCGTATTTTACGCGATGGGAGTGAGAATCTCTTGTCCCCAGACACCAGTTCATACTACTGCAAATGCAAGGGCTTTCATCAGTGGACCTCCGGCTCAATCACCATTGTGCTACCTCATTCGATGATAGATATCATTCAACAGACATTTGTTTAAATGAAAATCGTATTACATTGAAGAATAAGTCTGCTGTTTTATTTGTTTCTTACTTTTGTTGCTTCAGACATTCTTTTTAATCTGTTATGATAAAGTAGTACTCACCAAAGTCATTGCTGGGAAAGTGTGCTTGTGTTCCTTGCCCTCTCCGCAGTTAACTTTGTTATTTATCATTACCAACACAAGGAATGCCAGAGGAGGCCAAACCTAAAAAAAAAAATTAAAAAAATAGACAAAAAAACCCGAGAATTATTTTTTACATGTATGTGTAAGCATTTCAGGCATTTATTTTTTTGCATTTACTTCAATAATACCTTTTACAGCAGTTTTGACAGATTGTTTTTAACATGTAAGTATAACAGCACTCTTAGGCCAGGCATAGTGATGTTGAATCTCTCAACCCACACTGTTGGCATATACAGACAGACAGTTGGCAGATGGACAAATGAACCAATCACATGAATTAATAAAAAGGATGGAGACTGATTCATACCTTCACAAGATATGAAGCTAAACAGATGTTAAGGGTGTTAAAGATGAAAAAGAAAGAGGAGAGAGACATTAATTCCTGTGAGGGTGAGCAATGCGTGCTATGTCATGGCTCAAAGCGACTGAAACCAGTCAGCTACAGGGTTCATTTGATCTGTCAGGAAAAAAAGACAAAAGTTATGACAAAAAATAAATAAATCTTACAATAGGGTAAAAGAGAAGGCGAGGCGGCCACCCACAGAACGAGGCGAGAAGGAGAAACAGCCAAACCACTTGGGAGTAATGGTCTGTGAGGCTAATATTTCCTCTGTCTCTGCTGAACCCTGAATGAGGGGGTGGGGGGGGGGTGGGGGCTCACTTGTTGTCGGTGTGATGTTGGAGGGAAGGTGGAGGGCAGGAGTGGGCCACCTGTAATGGCAGAGCGCTAGATTGTGGCCATTCCACACTCATTACACCATTTACAATTACTGCTACCTATCGCCCCCCCCCACTCCCAAACTCCCCAAGAGGCCAGTCTCAACCATTAGCACCACGACTCAAATGAAGTGGATAATTGTGTCTCTCTGGGGCATATCATGGGACAAGAGAGTCAGACAAGAGAGCAGGGAGAAAAGAGGACTTAAATGAGAGAGGGAAGAGAGAAAGGTTGAGACAAAGAGGTCAGAAATTTAAAAATAGGATTTGTGTTGCAATCACAGCCGCTAGCTTTTGTACAGCACGGCGCAGTGTAATATGTGTGCTATACTTTAATATACAATATATCAGATTGTTGTGACTGATTTTGTGTTAAAGAACACTGCAAAAAGTAACAATCATCTTGCAGTAATCAGTCAAGTGCAGAATGAAAAATGAAAATACTGGCATTGGAAAACATAGAAAACGGGTCAATGTGACCCGAAGTCAACACAAGGGTTGAACTGACCTTTGTCTATCTGAAATGAAGACAGATTCACCAACTGCACGGCCTATTTCTCGCTTAAAATGTTTTCAGAAACAAGTTTTCGGTGAACTACCTTCGTAAAATATGAGATCGTATTCCAAACGAAACCGCCATTATGCCCGGTTGAAAAATCCGGGAGCATCCAGATCCACTTGACGCGTTCGTCCAATCAGCTGCCGGTTTTTCATTTTTTGGACGACAATACAGATTATTATTACGTCTCGCGCACGCATTTAACGTACGCTCAAGTCGGCGTTGCTTCGGTGTGTTCCGAGGCACTTTTTGGACCTCGGGTGAGCCGACTGATCAGTCCGAATGCCTTTTCTGCCGACGGTCGGCCGTCGGGTTGTTGGGTCAGGGGCTTAAGACCTTCAAAGCGTTAGTCAACCCATTATTAACAGAGCCAAGATCAGTTTGGAATCATTTCAATTAGGGCTGTCAAAATTAACGTCATAATGCAAATTCCGCCACCAGTTGTTTTAACGCGCAATTACCGCACACACGTTCTGTCATTTGGGCCTTGGGATGTTCCATAGTTTGGGAAAATCAGGAGGCGATGCAGCACGTATTTTAGAACAGATAGAAAATGTGCAATTAATGGCAAGTTAACCGTGGACAATCATGTGATGGATCGCAAATATATATTTTTGTATCGATTGACAACCCTAATTGCAATACAAGTGACATGACTGGTATAATTTATTGGAACGATTTCTTTAATGCAGAACCCATTTGTATTTAAGTTTAAAACAGTTTGAAGCAGAATTGCCATTTATCATCTCAAAGTGTTGCCTTAGATTCAAATACAAAGATTAGAAAATGCTGCAAGAAGAGAATAGTTGCGATTATACAAATGCTAATGGGAGGCTTACATATGCATTGCTAAAGCCCAATAGACGCTGAAGGCCCAGGATATGGTGGGCTGGCAGAGTGTGTCTGAAGTGCCGTAGAGGAAAGGTGGGTTGGGGGGGACCTGATGTCTCTGGAGATCGCCAAGTGGCTTCAGGGTCCAAGTGTTAAGGACTGATGTGAATCACAAGAGCAGCTTGCAGATCCTGAGGGGCTAATGACAGTTAGCGTCTCCAAACGGGAAGGCCTGCCACCGTGCATCTTCATTCAAAAATGGAACACTTGTTATATTTTGCACATATGGGTGGGGAAGGAAGAACTCATGAATAGGAAAGTGAACAAAAATAGAGATTCATCTCATGGCGTCTCTTGAATGCTAAATATAAGATGAAGGCCAATGATTTTTGAGCAAGCCCAGACAGACTTGTCAAACTTTGTGCCATTACTATCCTTCGTCTTAGCACAGTTGTCATGTACAGCCTGTACCCGTATGAAATATTCATTTTGCATAATAACTTTCAAAGGGGAATAAAGCACAGAATTAATTATTAATAGCATGTGTATTCAAGGCATCTTTTTTTTTTTCCAGATGCACCAAAATATTGCGACAGTTGCCACTCCGAGGAAGAGAATCCCCATAATGCCGTGCTAAAGCAGAAATGACAATCGCTAAACACTGATGCAAGTTCCACGAAACACCTAACCTACATTTCACAGATATCAGTGGGAAATTCACCAGCGCTCGGCTCTCTCCTTTCTTCTCCTCTGCTCTTCACATTAAGAGAATGAGTTAAAGGGATACACATGTAACAGCACTTTAACATAGTCCAGACTCCAGCACACATGTGAAATTAGCATGAAAATGATCTGAGGACCAAAGGGCGTAAGGTCTTGTTTCCACATTGGGGGGTGGGGGGACACATTAGGACCGGGGGTTGTAGGGGGGTCCTCCCCCATCAAATTTTGAGCGTCAATCACTTAATTTCCTGCATTCTGGTGAAAGTTTATGCATCAACGTATGTCTTAATTTATGTAAAGAAGGGAATTATTCTCCTGGAATGTTCAAAATCTAATGCATATTCCAAAAATCCCACGTGTGTCGGGATGTGTGTTTTTTCAGGAAATCATGAACATCTCAACAACTAATTTATTATTTGAAGTTTAAATCCAGTGGTGGAATGTAACGGAGTACATTTACTCCAGTACTGTACTTAAATACACATGTTGAGGTACTTGTACTTTACTTGAGTCTCTTCTTTTCATGTCACTTTCTACTCCGCTACATTTCAGAGAGAAATATTGTACTTTTTACACACAAAACACATGTCGTTTATAAAATGTGATGTTTTATTATAAATGAAACTAGCCAACAATATATCGGCCCACAAGTCCAGCTGAAATGATGAGACCATTAAACAAACAACTGTTTTTTCTGCATTGAGTACTTTTTTTTAAGATTATTTTGGGGTATTTCTAGGCCTTTATTGACAGGACAGCTGAAGAAATGAATGGGGAGAGAAAGGGGGAATGACATTCAGCAAAGGGCCACAGGTCGGAGTCGAACCCGGCCACCCGCCCGCTCTACCAACTGAGCTATCCGGGGACCCCTGCATTGAGTACTTTTAATACTTTTAAGTAAATTTTCCTGATGATACTTGCAGACTTTTACTTAAGCAACATTTACAATGCAGGACTATGTTTCTCTGTTAATATGTCTTTATTTTTCACGTTTGTGTTGTGTTCCTTATCTGATTGGTTGATTTGGCCCAGGTGGTGCCAGACAGAAGGTTTATCCAATCAGCGAACCAGTATTTTCAGCCCTTCCCAAAAGTTCTCCAACGAAAGTTCCCAGATGGATATGCCGAGCAAATGCGAAGCAATCCATCTGGCGGAGTCAGGTTAGCGCTGTGCTGTCTTTATGACCCTCTGCATACTTAAAGCTTTTTTTTTTGCCCATTTTGGGGCAGTAGAACATACTGAAAAAATAAAGTTCTTAGGGCTAACATGTTAGCAAGCAGTTTCCTATTTACACATTCAGCAGACACGAAACCAGTGCCTTAATTTTGGAACAGCTGCAGTGAAGAGATGAAATCATGTACCTCAATGAGCAATTTTAAGAGATTATTTAAAATGAATATATTGAATGAATAGGACTCGAGCGGATAGTATTGTATGCTGACTGTATGGTTCTACCTACCTACCTACCTACCTACCTACCTCACTCACTCTCTGTCTCACTCACACACTCACTCTCACACACACACACACACACACTCACTCTCTGTCTCGCTCACTCTGTCGCACTCACTCAGTCTCACTCACTCAGTCGCACACACACACTCACTCTCTGTCTCACTCACTCTGTCGCACACACATTCACTCTCTGTCTTACACACTCACTGTCTCACACACTCACTCACACGGTCTCATACTCACTCACACTGTCTCATACACACCCACTTGCTCTGTCGCACACACTCACTCACTCTCTGTCTCACACACTCACTCACTTACACACACACTGTAACAGTAAGGCTTATGATTTGTAATGGCAGAAAAAGGCAGATAGATATTTAACAGAGTGGATAAGGAAAAAAATTATGCTGTGTCTTACCATTGTTTTATATTGTATGAAACACTTGAATGTGTGAAATAAATGTTTTTGTTAATCTTGACTCACATTCTTGTCTTGTGTAAACTTAAAAAAAAAAAGTTGGTAGAACTTAGATTTTCAAGGCAACTGAGTCAACTTACTTGATATGTTAATACAACACACATAATGAAGTCAACACAAACACAAAGCTTAGTCAAGACAACTTGAAAATGCACATTAGCCCCACTACATAATGTTGTTGAATTGATGTAGATTGGAGTTGACTCCACACAATCATTAGTTCATATAATGCATAATTAGAAGTTGGATCCACTAAATTGAATGTTGTGTTTACAAATAAACCTTAGTTGACTGAACATGTTATTAGTACAGTGAACTTGCAACATTAAGTTGAGAGAACTGAATAGCCTCTTTGTGCCAACTTAATATTTGATTTCCAATCAACTTATAATTTCAAGGCAACCAAGTTACACTTTTTTTTAAGTTGAGTCAACAATTTGTTTTTTTACAGTGTATCTTATTCAGTCTGATGTAGATAAAAGGAAACAAAGTAGATAATGAAAAAGAAAATAAATGTGTAAATGTATGCATGTGTGTCTATGTGTATGCATGTGTTTATGTGAGTAGGTAGGTAGAGATGTATGTGTATATAAACATGTACAAATAAGTGAAAAGTAATGGAAAAGTAATTTTTTGTAACTTCTTCCTACTCCTTTTTGAAAATGGGAATTTCTTATTTGAATCACTTACAATAATTTTGGAAGATTGTGCTGTAATGTACATGTTCTTATTTATTTTGTATATTTTTTTCCCTCCACACACACACACACACACACACACACACACACACACACACACACACACACACACACACACACAAAGTTCTCTGTACCCTAATTCAGCAGCTGCATGATCATCACGTTTTTTGGATATACTTATACACATATTGGTAATATACCCAGTCCTTTCAGAAAAATGCAGTTTTTTGTGATTGTTGCAAGCAAAAATCCTTGATTATGCGGCACGTTTTCCTAAAAAATGCGATGGAATAAGCGGGATATTTATGAAATTTTATGCGATGAAATTGTGGGAACTTGCTAAACTTGGGGTAACTTGCAAAAACTGCAGCCCCCGCATAAATATAATCACGTTTTTCTGGAGGGACTGTATACCGTATCACTACCAATCTATTTTATGTATGCATTTCATTACATATATTACATACAACATACATTTACGCAGTTCATTAATGTAGATTTGTTAATAAAAAATACAAATTGTATAGGAATATAATATTTCATATATGCTACAATAAAACAGATTAAAAATGTGGTATCTGTTGGCCTACTGTTTAAATTGGATAATTAGAAGGAATCCCAAAGGTCAGACCATAATGTATAGACAAGACTCCAACGATGCACTCTCATCCAATGTCACCTTGAAGTACAGTATGTCAAATCAACGTTTTCGCTGTAGCCAATTCAGTTTGTGTTCACACATACTGTAGATCCAGAGAATTTCTCACGAAAAAAAATAAATAAACAAAATCGCTGTGTCTGAAAACGTCCCTTTTGGTGCGAGAGAACCAAAAAAGTACGCTGCAGGCCGTTAAACCAAAAATAATTCACTGAAAAGATGCTAAAATGCTCCAAAGAGTTAAAAGCGAATTGCAGAATTGGGTTCAAATTCTCTGTGGGCTCTTCACTAACTGTGTCCTTTACGTCACACACAGTATTTCATCTTGTCCTAATAAATCACAACAGTTTTGAGCACCTGTCACTCTAAACAAATGCCACTTTGGAGATTTTGTGAACCATTCTGATCTAGTTTTTTCTCATGCAACTGTACAATTAAACTAACCGCTAGATTGTACAGATTTTAGATATTTTCTTGGGTACAGTTAACAGTGTGTGTGTGTGTGTGTGTGTGTGTGTGTGTGTGTGTGTGTGTGTGTGTGTGTGTGTGTGTGTGTTCAGACTGCAAGGCCAAGGTCAGTTAATTTGAAGTGGCTACGTCATAAACCCATCAGGCGTCAGTAGGGGAGGAAATCAAGCAAGCCGCTCTGATGAGGGGGAAACGCTATCTGCTAGACAATGGATCTCTCATTTGCACTGCATTTCTGTCCCATTTCAACACACTTTGCCCAGAGCCCGTTAATATGCACGTTATCCGACTGCGCTGAGGGGGCGTATGGAGCCAGCGGAGGGAGGGCGGCTGAGGCGAGACGGACCATTTCAGTGTCAATTTACAGCAATTCCCGCCGTCAAAAACGAGGGGGAAAAAAAGTGAGAGTACTTCCCATTTTCTTCCCAGATCTTTCAGTTTAATTCAATTGGACCTTTCAATACCTTATTTATGACACACAGGAAGCATTCACCCTATTGCATTATGGGGAGTGGGGGAGAGATAAAGACGCTGATTCTTTAAAGCTCTTCTGCACAAAAGGAGATAAAAGCAGATATAAAAAAAGAGAAGAGGAGTGTGTTTTTTGTTGTGTTCTGTTCTGTGCGGGAGGAGAGGATTAAGTCGCTTTATGATCCTGCCTGACTGCGTTCAGGAGACAAAACACGAGCTAACACGTTTAAAGTCAGACTCGGGCTATATTTGACTTCACGCTCTCAAAGTGACACGCCAAACTTACACCTAGAAGTTTTCAGTCCCTTCCATCGGCGGATAAGCGTTTTAACCCCGTAGCCGAGGATATATGGAAAGTTCTCAATTAAAGCCTTCTCCTCAACTTATTCGGTTACACTTTACTTGAAGGTATCTACATAAGAGTGACATGACACGGTCATGAACGTGTCATAAACATTATAAACAAGTCATAAACGTTAGAGTTAGGGTTGGAGTTAGGGTTAGGGTTATGTTTAATGTGTCATGACTGTGTCATGACAGTGTCATGTGTTCATGACAGTGTCATGTCACTCTTATGTAGATACCTTCAAGTAAAGTATTACCACTTATTCTTTAATCTTAGAGCATGCAGTGGTGGTTCTGGACCATTTCAAATGGTTCTACAAAAGACTTACGATACACATATTGTCACGTCTAGTCCATGTGTCAAGTTTCCGTGTTTTAGTTAGTTTCATGTTTTCTGTTTGTTTTCATGGACTTCCTGTTTTATTTTGATATCCTGTTTGTTTCCCGCCTTTTATGATTACCTGTCCACGCCCTAATGTGTTGCACCTGTGTCTCATTGTCTTCCCGGTCTTGTGAATTTAAAAAAGGTCCCATGGCATGACAATTTCACTTTATGAGGTTTTTTAACATTAATATGCGTTCCCCCAGCCTGCCTATGGTCCCCCAGTGGCTAGAAATGGTGATAGGTGTAAACCGAGCCCTGGGTATCCTGCTCTGCCTTTGAGAAAATAAAAGCTCAGATGGGCCGATCTGGAATCTTCCCCTTATGAGGTCATAAGGAGCAAGGTTACCTCCCCTTTCTCTGCTTTGCTCACCCAGAGAATTTGGCCCACCCATGAGAGAGAGACCTCATGGCTTTCAAACAAGGCCCCACCCTCAACCTTGCCCCCTCCTCTCTCCTCCTCAATAGCTACAGAGACAGAAATGGCACATCCTAAGGAAAGCTCATTGTGGGACTGGCTCTAGTGGCTGTAATTCTGCACCAAGGCTGAATTTCGGGAAAGAGACTTCAGATACAGTATTAGGGGACCACTAAGGCCTATATAAAAGAGACTTCAGATACAGTATTAGGGGACCACTAAGGCCTATATAAAAGAGACTTCAGATACAGTATTAGGGGACCACTAAGGTCTATATAAAAGAGACTTCAGATACAGTATTAGGGGACCACTAAGGTCTATATAAAAGAGACTTCAGATACAGTATTAGGGGACCACTAAGGTCTATATAAAAGAGACTTCAGATACAGTATTAGGGGACCACTAAGGCCTATATAAAAGCATTTTGAAAAACTGAAAAAAAATCCATCCATGGTGTTTTGAGCGAGATACGGTTTCTGAATGTGTCCTGCCTTCAGTCTCCTGGTGAGCTGGTCAAAATCTGCACGGCTTTCTACGTCACAAGCCAAAACGATCTGGCTAAGCGCAACCGTTAGCATCGTTCTCAATAGCAAAGCACTGCTACAATACACATAAATTCACCATAATCTACAAAAGAACTACTTAGCCTACATGTGCTCCCTGGTTTAGAAGAAGTCTCCCAGCTAATCCTGCCTTGTAACTGACCCAAGTTGGAGAAACCGCCTTTCTTTTACCGTCTATGGAGCTAGCTGACATGATCTACGATCTGAGCTACTGAGGATGTGTGAGTGCAATCAAAGATAGTACAGAATAAGAAGAAACAAGGTCTCACTCTGTAGCTAAAACAGAGACCAGGTGAAAAGAGGATCTGCAGCAGGGAGAGAGAGCTGTGCAGTACAACAAAAAAATTGTGTTTTTTGAAAATTAAACCATGTAGACCTATTCTTGTACAACCTTAAATTACAATTATGAACCTGAAAATGATCATAATATGGGCGCTTTAAATATGTTCTACTCTTTGCTGCTGTCAGTTGTCATTTCAGGCTTAAATCGATACAACCTTCCTCTACACCTTTTTTTTTTAGCTCCAGTTCTCATCATCCCCAGCATCCCAGGGTTCCTCCATCAAAAGCCCCCGCTTCACATCACATCCATCCAGATCTTCAGGCTCCTCCTTTATCGCTTCATCAACTCCACCAGTGTCGAGACTCCATCGGGAGGGATATTCCTATATATCCACGGGTCTCTATACCTTAACGTTGTGATGGAGTCTAATCGCCAAAGACTCTAACATATCAACCTATTATGCACCATCTTCATTAAACTCATTTCACTCTTAAAATGAAGTGTCTCCTGATTGAAATATCAATACACACAAGAATAATCATTCAGTGTTAACCTACATCTTATCTATCACAGCACATGAATAGTATCCCCTCTTTGCCGATAAAGGTGTGATCAAAGATGAATACAATTTTTGCCACAGTTGAGGGGGGGGCGCTTGAGGCTTAATATTACTGGCCACCCTTGCCCCCCACCCCTCTAGAACCGCCACTTAGAGCATGTAATGGACATGTTTTGATCATCAAGAAAGTGATCATTTCAGCCCGCTGATGAGTGTGAACGCCTAAAAAAAAAAGAGGGGGGAAAATCACGCCAAGACAAAAGCAACATCTGCAGCCCGCCACACATGAATAATAGGTCAGATGTGATCGAACAGCTCCGTCTCCAGCGATGGCGAGACGGCATATCTCTTCTTTTCCAGGAATCTCAAATCAATAAGCATTCGCTAATGTGTTTGACTGAGTGAGATGCCCGAATCCATATTTAAAAATCATTGTTGCACACATCGTATTCCTCAATTTATACGCGGATTAGGCACGACCACATTCCCATTTGAACACATTTGCTGTTAATTACGGGACTTTTTTCGTCCCAGATTCGTAACGATTGCTAGCGGCTTTGACCGCAGTCTTCCAGGGATCGCATCCCCCGAGCTGTCCCTCGCACACAGGCCTTCCGCACAGCCAAGCACAGGGGCAGGTTACCAGATGAAAACATAATGAAATGACACATTCCCTTACTGAGAAGTGCCACCGCGATGGCTCAGGGCGCTTAACGCTTTGTCTCCATCGCGGCGATGACGGAAAAAAAAAGAAAAATCGAGCATTTGTAACACAACACCCCCGATTTCATGCAACGTGCTGGATTATGGCTGCGAATTGAAACGCGCTGCTCTCTTTTTTTTTTGTGTTCCAATTTCCAAATTAGGATTTTCTGCCTTCATAATGACACAAAGCGTTCTCTTAGTCAAATCAATGGCAGCTATTTATATGAGCGGTAATCCCTCACCCAGCACTGAACTGCCAGAAAAGAGGGACGGCTTTTAAAGTAATGCCTGCTAAACAAAAGGAGACACTAAATGAATGCAAATTGGCTTCTCCGTCTTCCTGAATGTCCGTCTCGGGGAACACACGGTTCAGCCGGCCAGGAAGAGGAAAACCAAGCAGCTGTTTAAGACAGCTCATTTGGTAAATAACCCATAACGCCATGTTCGCTACCAGTTAAGCTTAGAATAAAATGTTCAAATAAGCACCCCCCACCCCCCTCCCTCCAGTATAAGCAGCAGCTCGTTCCTCTCTGTCTTGCATTTCAACAGAACAGGGCATGAATGCCTGACAAGTAGGCTATCATCCAAGAGATCATTAAGCACAAGGGTTGAAGTGCCATCTTCAGTGCCATGGCAACAGGGTTGAGAGATGAGATAAAAACAATGCGAGGCAGGAGGCAGGAGGCAGGAGGCGGGGCGGGAGCTCAACGATCGCCACTGATCGATGGATCTCTCTCTCTCTCTCTCCTCTCTCTTTAGAGGCCAGGCAGGCACAGGAAGGGGAGGCTGGAACAGGGAGGACAGCTGGGGGGGTGGGGGGGTCAAGCAGCTTTAGGGCTTCATAGGTGCACCAACAGTGGGAACTGTCTCTCTTCAAAGCGCCGATCGTTTTCTTCACAAGGGTCTAATTGAACATGTCAAACAGTACATTTGCATGGGAATGATTTTTTTTTTTTACTTTGTAGCGAGGATGAGCATCCATACGGAGGGAACAGCAACTTAGCTCTCACACAGGGCAGAGTAGAGGATACGGATGTGTGTGTGTGTGTGTGTGTGTGTGTGTGTGTGTGTGTGTGTGTGTGTGTGTGTGTGTGTGCTTCTGAATCAAGTAAGAGATTCCGTATCAAACCAATATGGCTGAGTATTTTACAGCCGTTTCTCAACAACAAAAAAAAACTGTTCAGGAGCTTACAAATCCGGGGCGTAGACGACGGCCTGTGTGTTGCAATCCAAACAGATCAGGCACACTTGAACTGTAGGTTTGATAAGCAGAAGCATTTGTGTGTGTGTGTGTGTGTGTGTGTGTGTGTGTGTGTGTGTGTGTGTGTGTGTGTGTGTGTGTGTGTGTGTGTGTGTGTGTGTGTGTGTGTGTGTGTGCGCGAGTGCGTGTGTATGCACACAGTATCTATTTACCTCTTCTCTTCCTCCGTAACCGTCGTTTGGAGTATGATAGAGAGGTGAGCCGAGAGGAGCAAGTGTATTATCTTTTGCAGCTGTCAGCACTGTTTGCAGTTTGGTGCCAAAGCTCCACGGGGCTTCCCACTAAATGCCATCAGGTTACGACTGTGGTTGTTTGCTTTTTTAATTATAGCGGGAATGCTTTTTGAAGCGTTGCGATAAGCACTCCACGACTCTCTTCCCCTCCCCCCCCTTCTCTGGGGTTGCATCCACACGTGCGCAGCAGCAGCGCCGCCGCCGTGCACCCACAAACATCGTACACAAACCCTCCGTTTGGGTAGTTGTCTGTCTCACAACATGTGCTAATCAATCTGTTGAGAGCAATCTGTCAGGAAATCTTTAGCTTTAAACAACCCAGTGTGAATAGGGATGAGGCCCTTTCCATGGGGCAGGGCACTGCAGGGACTTAGCAATAGCTGTCTTTACGCATCCCGGAGTGTCAATAAGGATTAGGAGCGAGCTTTTATCTCTTCAAACACACAGACCAGTTACTCATTTAAATGGATGAACAATTCAGGTCTGCTCAATAAATAAAAAAAAGAATATACACTTCCATAAATGCATTCAAATCCCAACTCTATTCAAATGCCGGCACCATATGCTTAATTTAAGATCTAATCTCCCCTCTTTCTCTTTCCACAAATTCACCGAAGGCAAATCTTTGTACACATAGTTGTTTAAGACCTCAAAAGGATAAACACAGACTACCTATTGTTGGTGGCAAAGCACCTTTATCCTCAACTTAAGAGCCACAGTTCCTTTGAGAGTGCTGCTGGCAGATGCCGTATGCAAAGCAGGTGCACTGAGGGAAACATGCCCGACAAAAGAGACATTATTGCATTTTCGCAACCTCCCAAAAAGACGGCGCGGAATATTAAAAGGTGACACAAACTGTATTTACACATCGTTTCAATAGACCCGAAATAACCTCATTTCTATCTCGCTCTATCAAATAAAAATAAAAAAGGGAGGCAATAAAATCTGCCAAGGGAAGAACAAATAAAAGCAAATTTTGACATTTTGCTTTTTGACGCCTTCCATTTATAGGTCAGAGGAAACACCAGCCGACCTCTCATTGTTTTTTAAATGCCATTTTGTAAGGCTGGGAAGCGGGAATTAATTAATGCGTGGGTAGCTGCCACTGTCAAGAGGCAGCACATTAAAATCAATGATTAATAAATTCAAAACACACAACAAACTCAGCTGGGAGATGAAAATAGTATTGTGCGCTCCATAGGAAGCAGCCCCAGTGCGGGTCCTCCCAGTGAACGAGGCGTCCACTCAGATGGCTAATGGAAAGTAGCCGGTGCCAGCTGTGTGCCTGTGAATAAAATCACTTTAATTAAAGGAATTACAATGGAAAAGGAACCGGGGATGTGTGGAGTAGTATCGACAGGAAACGGCCTCTCATGTGTGACACACACACGCATATACACATTATGAAATCCCATAAAGACTTAAAAAGAACAGAGTGCCTTTGTGCTCGCATTATTAAATAGGCCTAATCCGCACATGCTCTATTGTACTATACAGCTCAAAGATTTACTCCAAATATGTCCTCCTCAGTCTAAATTGCAGAGGAAGATACAGATATTTTAGGAATGTCTGGGAGTGTGACACCCACCGAAGAACAAATGACGAATCCCTAAATACAATTTAATAAAAAAATGAAAAAGATATTTGTTTGCTTAAGCAAGGACAACGGAATTAGTGACAGGCAAATATTAGACCCTGCTGGTTCGTCTGGGGGAGGGGATGGTAAGAAGAGTGGTTTTATTTAACCTTTTATCAAGCACGGCATGAGAATGGAGAAGTCTGCCGAGTTTTTTTTTTTTTTTAAATTCTGGGTCTGCAGAGCAGCTTCCAGATGATGCAATTCACAAATGGTTCTTGGGTGAACATGATTGGAAAAGCAAAACATTTGGTGCCATTGGCATCCCATAAACAATGCCATGCAGTAGCCCATGCAGTAGGTGGCCGTTGAGTGACTGCATGAAGTGGCAACAAAGTAATCGTGGTCAACACTTTTTATGTCTATCCACACACAGGTTTGTGGCACTATCTTAGTGGGGACCAGTCACTGACATAATGCATTCCCTAGCCCCTTACCCTAACCTGAACCATCACAAATAAATGCCTAACCTTAACCCTTACCCTAACCATAACCTAATGGACTTTTTTCACAGCAGACATTTTGGACTTGTCATAGTAGGAAAAGCACAGCTGAAATTGATAACCTTAACGATGGCTCAATTCCATCAAGCGTCCCAGTAAGCTATTTCAGTGAGTCCACATGCACAATACCAGGGACTCTCCTAAGTGGAATGCAGCCAGGTGTGGTTTGAACTGAAATGGTTTTGAACACAGCTGTGCTTTTCCTACTATGACATGTCAACATGTCTGCCGTGAAAAAGGTCTATTCTATCCCTAATCCTAAAACCAAGTCTTAACCCTGAAAGAGCCCTTTAACCTTGTGGGGTCCAGCATTTTGGCCCCACAAAGCTGTCGGGACCCCACAAGTGTGTACACACACACACACACTTTATCGTCATTATAACAAATAAAATCAGGGTGAAATGCATTCAGAAAAGGGTAAAAGAAATATAGTAAAAGCCATAAGGGGGGGGGGGGGGCACTTATTGTTTTATGATATATTACTATATGTGACATATTCTACCTTAGACTGATCACAGGTAAGATGTGATATATTGCCATTGCATATTGAAAGCGGAAGATACAGAGGTGTGGTTGAAGACAGAAGTGAATACTAAGAGGTGAACAAAGTAGACAATGAAATTCATTTTGTTCTCTACCGTCGTTTGTCATGATTTGCGACAAGCATGGTTTAAAAAAAAAGTTCCAAAATTGAGATTTGATTATAATTGAGGATGGAACTTTAATTGAATACTATGTAATAGGAGGAGAAAAATAACATTAGGCAAAATCCTCAAACTTTACATGGATTAGACTATGATCTGAATCACATATACAATGTGTGAATTAATGCATACATGTTGATTTCAATTTGTTTCAGTTATGTTATATAGTTGGAAGGCTGAGTGTGTACATTTCATTTCCATTGTTGATGATCTCATCGGACATTAAATGTAGGCCGTTATTAGGGGTCGGACTAGTCTTGCTTTGCCAGACCTTCCTCCACAGCGCTGTGGAGGAAGGTCTGGCTAGTCCACACTGCATTCTGGGATGGGAGGTGCTCTGGTTCATTGGCATTTCTTTAGACCAATCACTATCGTCTTGGGCAGTGCTAACCGGACAGAGCCACACTGTCGCTGCAAAACGGCCTCGGGAAGGAACTTGTTTTGGTGGAACATGTGTACGTTCAAAAGTTGTTTTAGTCGTGCAAGATAAAACTCAGATTGGACAGATAGTCTAGCTAGCTGTCTGGATTTACCCTGCAGGGATCTGAGGAGCAGTTAAGGAGAAATCTGGCGCAAAATGAACCTAGTGGTTGATAACGCATGGGTACCGAGTCAACCGTTCTCTGGGATATGTTTTCATGCTAATCGAATGCGACCAGTTTTATCACAAACCGCTAACTAGCTTATAAAGCTAGTCGTCGGGGCACGGGTAAAGTAAAAAGAAATCGCTATTGCTATACCACTAACAAGGCTCAAAATAGCACCACACTTCCACGGTAGCATAATGGAGGGTCCCTACATGTACACCGAAGCATTGAGAACTTTGTAAGTGTACAGACAGTTTATTAAAAAGATAGTTTAGAAAGACTGTACAGACTGTACCGTTCATGTATACAGGCAGGCGCCATCTTGGGAAAAACAGTCACAACCAGTCGAACGATGAACGCCTTGAGCTATGGTACTGGTTACTGGTTGCACGGCGTTTGTCGTTTGACTGGTCACGACTGTTTTCACAAGATGGCGCCCGCATGTATATATGGCGCCAACACCAAGAAAGAGGAAGGTGACGGACATCCGGCCTAAAAAGAGGGACATCCGGTGGAAGTTCCGGTGGCACCTGAACCTTGTTGATATGGACTAGTGTCAGAATATTGTGCTGTTGGCGGGTTTTTCATAAATTCATATTAATGCATCTGTATAATTTTACGAGGGATGGGTCATTTCAATGGCCGGACAAGAGAAAACTATTCATTCAATAATAATAATTACACATTCATTTATTATGCAAAAGGTAATCCAACCCGTTTCGGTTGGGACACTTTTCATTGAATAAATATCTTTTCATTTCAGATCAAAATCTGGGGTTTCTTTTTTTTTTTTTTTTTTTTTTTTTTTACAGGACACAGCTGTGAAGCCCGATTATCTGTTCCATTTACAGCTTCTTTATAATAACCACACTATCAATCACAAAAGACTGGAAAGTGCATGATGGATTCAATAGCTAAACAAAACCATGAAATCTGTGTTGCACTTAACGGTGGTGATTATAGGACTTTGTAGTGCACAAAAAGAGTAATACCTCAGTACACGTGCAATGTAATAGGCCTTCTATGCAGCACGCATTTTGAATTGGGGTGTTTGGGGTTTTAAGCCCCCACCATCGTCTTCCAGGCAGCGCTGCCTGGAAGGCATTAGGATTAGGCAATGTTAGGGTTAGGTTAGGGTTAGGTGCCTTGAAGTTGACGGTTGCAGCGCTGCCTTGAAGTCGACGTTGGGGGATTAAAACACCATCGAGCATTGACTTGCCATAGCAGGAACAGCACAGGTGTTACTGATAACATTATTAATGACTGTATGTGTTCCATTTAGGTGTGCCAGTGTGTAGTCCAGGACACTGGTGCATAGAGGCCCACTGGCATGGCTCACTGTGACATTTAATGGAACGTAGCCATCATCGACGGAATTAGTTACACTCCTGCTTCTCTTGCTATGACAAGTTCAAATATCCGTCTATACTCTGGATCAATACTCCGTGTAGGAATGTAACCAAGTACAAATACTTTGTTACTGTGAGTGGTGAAATGTACACTAAGTACATTTACTCAGGTACTGTGCTTAGAGGTACTTGTACTTAAGTCTTTTCTTTTGATGCCGCTTTCTACTCCACTACATATCAGAGAGAAATATTGTACTTTCTAATCCACTGCATTCATCTGACAGCTTTAGTAACTAGTTACTTTACAAATTAAGATGTTTGCACAAAACACATGTATGTACGGATTTGTTCTTGTTTCTTCCAACATTTTTGCCACTTTTTTCAACGTTCTTTTATCAGTTATTTTCTTCAAATCTTATAAAATGGAATAAAACACCCACATTCAATGAAAGTAGTGAACTGATCATTCATGTTACTTGTGAAGAGCGTTGTACGGAACCATACACGTTATTATTTTTGACAATGTGGTTGAGAGAAACCCACTTTTCTGATATAGAAACTTTTTGAAAAAACAAATGGGTCAAATTTGACCTGAGGACAACAGGAGGGTAAAGTAAAGGATCTGAGTACTTCCACTAGTTATTGTACTTTTACCCACCCACCCCTGACGACAGTGGTGATGAAGAAAACGTCACACACCTGTGGCCGCATTTACAAGACCTGTTTTCGTACGTTGAGAACATGAAAGATTCTTCCTCAAAAAAAAAAAAAAAAAAAAAAATGTAATTCAGGTATTCTCTCTGTTGATGTCAGACGTTGAATTAGATGTTTAAGAAGGTGTGGAAACCCTGACTATTATGCCTCACTATAAGAAAGCCACAATAATGTTCATAATCAAAGTTTATTTCTAAAAACAATTAATTAGATTTAATACTGTAGCCTACTAAGACATTAACTAAAAGGGTGACTTTAACTTCTACCAAAGACATTTTCTGCTAAGATACTTTTACTTTCACTCAGTATTTACACAGTATTGCTTTCAAGTACTTTATACAGGAGGGATCATTTTGATATTGCTCCTTCTTGGGTGCTTCCGAATGTAAAACTTAAGCAGCCTTCAAAAGGATGTACTAGTGGGTGTTTGGCATACCAACCTAATCCCAGCATGACTCGTACACAAAAAGGAAAAAGGTGACGCTCAATATAAACTTTATTATACGTTCCTACTGCAGAACTCCCTCCCCCCCCACTCAGGAGTTCCAAAGTGTTTTGCCGGCCGTGAAACATTGTTTTGGTTTCTGAATTTGAAATGTTAGCTAATGGTCTAATCTGAAAGAGGGCACTTAAAATATTAGGGGTGAGAATCTCTTGGCACCTCACGATTCGATCCAGATTCACAGGCCAATGATTCGATTCTAAACCGATGCATCTCGATGCAACAATTTGTTTATGCACATTTCCATGCGTGATTTTTAACAATATATACATATAAATGATTTAATGAAATGTTTTGTCTGAGGTTTTTGTTTTGTAGTCGTTCCATGCTTAAAGAGCAATGAGCAGGCTGGACACCCCTAACTGCCATAAATGATATTTTGAGATAAAATGGTGATTAAAATAACTTCCGCATCTATAATTCACTGACAGGAAGGGACGTCACGCGAGGGAGTCTGGTCAAGTTCATGATCAAATTACAATGGACGTGGATGAAGAAATCAAGCTCTCCAATGTCAGCGAGCATGCCTACGATGGCCCACAGGCCTAGAAATATGAGCCTCCCGCCTTAAACCTGCTTGTGAAAGTCCCCTTCTGTCCCAGTAATCTTCCATGTCAGAGGCTCAGTCATGTTTAAAGGGGCTTCTCAGAACATGAAACATGAGGTGGTCAAATGTAATGTGATAAAGTAGATAAACAGCGAATATGTGTTTTGCCTAATTATTTTATGTATGTCTTATTAGATCATGTGTATATATATATTCAAAATTTATTTTTTCCTTTTGGCCATTTTTTGTGGGTTTTTTTCTGCACTCTTGCCTAAACTCTAAGTTGTTGTCCATTATCCCATCCTCTTTCAGTCAGTCACTCTGTTTTCTGATTGGTACTTGTCTGGAGACCGTAACTTTTAAATAAAAAAATCAACACATTTAAAAATCGATTATTAACTTATCAGAATCAAGCAACGAATCGTTCTAGAGAGAATCGCGGCGCATCTAAGAATCGATTATTTTTCCCCACCCCTAGTGAAAATGGTGGATTCGTGGAGCACATTCACATTACTCACATGATTTTGTGCTCCACTGAGGAACAATACTGTATGCAGAGGGACATACTGTAAATCGGTAGAGGGAGAGCTAACTGATGAATGTCACAAACGGGCCAGTTAAATACAATCAACCAACACGAGTCATCTTGAAAAAGAGGGTCTCCCTCAATGGGCCCCCGAGTTTTAAATAAAGGTTTGAAATGAGATGAAATCCAATCTTGTGCATAAACAGCCTCATTCCGATGCAAATAATCATCATCATCAGTTCTGCAAAACAATGCGATTATACAAGATACTTTCCATGTGTCCTCTCAGCAGTGGTGGAATCAGTATCCAGATCCTTTACTTCAGTAAACGTACTAATACCACTAGGGCTGCAACAACGAATCGATAGAAATCGATAAAATTCGATTACTAAAAAAGTTGGCAACAAATTTAATTATCGATTCGTTGTGTCGCGCAACTATTAGGCAACCTAGTTGCGGAGATAAAAAAAAAAATTTGAGTTGAGCGCAGAGAGGAGCAGAGAGGAGCAGCGCGAAGCGAAAGAAAAGGAAAAAAAAGAGCAGAGCGGGGTAGAGGAAATACGGAGAGAGACCGAAGAGACCCGTAACGTTGTTCTGAAACACTCGGCGGAGGCAGAGAAATCAGTACGACCTAATAGAAGTCATCTAAGGTGTGGGAGCATTTCACACTAAATAAATCAGAAACGTGTTAATTGCAAGATAAGCAAAAGCGACACGGCATGACACGGGCGCACCACGGTGATGAGTCAGCACCTAAAACGTAGACATGTTGGAGTCCTTGATGAGGAGGAAGGGAATTCAACAGCAGGGTAAAGTCACTGCACTATCCTACTTCTGTTCCGTTCTGAAGTGAGGAACGTACCGTCCCTCCAGTAGCTCTTCTGGTGCTGCCGTTTACTCGTTATCCAGCTGACTAGCATGACAAGCTAGCGTTAGCTCGGTAATAACAGTAATAAAGCAGGGGTAGTATACTTTACAAGACTAAAGACATGGTTTTATTCACTCGCCTTTTTTGGCCCATTCATTTTTCAATCTGTTATGTATATTATGTGCTTTGTCCCATATCAGTTATTGTTGACAAATATAATAGTGTGTGGTGTATAAACTAACTTAACTTGCACTTACTACAATGATGGTAATAATTTAATGAATAAGTGTCTGTCTGTCTGTCTGTCTGTCTGTATCTGCTATTTGGGTTACTTACCTTTACACAACTATTAACTAAAACAACAAGTATGTATGTATTGAGTTGATGTAAATTAATGCTTTTGTTTTTTTTATCCGATTCATCGATTAATCGAAAAAATCGACAGATTAATCAATTATTAAAATAATCGTTAGTTGCAGCCCTAAATACCACACTGTAAAACTACTGTTACAAGTAAAAGTCCTGCATTGAAAAGGTTACTTAACCCTTGTGTTATCCTCGTGTCATATTTGACCCGTTTTCAAAGTTTTTTTATATCCAAAATATGGGTTTCTTACAACCTCTTTGCCCTAAAATAACATTGATGGTTCCCTACAGTAGCCTGGGAAAGCCCTGACGAACTTCCGGCAAATCTCAGATTTGCTCTGCAAGTCCATCTGGCCGAGAGCCCATTCGTGCCCATTTTCCAATTTTTCCAAATAGAGGCACCAATCACAACCGTTGAGGCGGGCTTTACACGATGACGATAGCGCAGCGATGGCGAGCAGCTTTGTGTTTACATTCAACATGACGGCCACCGAAGCGCAGCAACCCGTTGATGCCGCTGTCGCTGCTGCATCACCCTGATCGTCGCTCTGATTGGTTGAAGGACTATCCTATTGCGCCCAGAGGCGTTTGAGCGGCGTCCGTTGGTGACGCCCCTTTGGAAATGAGCTGTGAATGAACCTTCCCCAGACCCACTCTCAGTTACAACTGAGAAGGGTCTGGTGTCAACCAGGCTAGCCCTACAACATTCTTCAGGTAAAAATGTTTTTATATAAATGGTTTCAAAACTGTATCCAGACTAAACTTTGACATATACCCATCCATGATCCACTCCACATCCTCTGATCTTAACTATAATGCTAAATAATTTGTAATTTCTAGAGATGCATCGATAGACCGTCCGGTGACCGGAATTGGCCGGTTTCCACGTGCTCGGCCATGACCAGCGACCGGCAGGTCAGTCTGACATATGGCAATTTCATGCCGGTCAACGCTACAATTAACTGACAACATAAGTTATACGAATTACAGTTCTCAAGGACGCACGCACACACGGACGCCACAGCACGGCCTCTTTTTCCTTTCAACTTTTCCGCCATGTATCCGCTATTCTCGCACGTGTAGGGAATCATGTGAATTAACCTGCATGTCAGCGGTTTGGAAATTCTTCAGCGTGTGTGCAGAAGATAGCAAGTTTGCAATATGCAACACCTGCAAGGACAAATAGGGCGTGGAGGGACGACACCAAAAACCAAAATCACATTTATTTAGTTGGATATTGGATGTGAAAAGAAGGAAATGGTTCCAACATAGCACTTTAGAGTAATTAATATATTTCTACTTTATAGTGATCCATTATCTGTTCAAAAATGTTTCTATGTTCTGTGCAAAATGTTCTGTTAAAGAAAAGATAGAAAATAAGTATTTGGTGTGAAAAAAATGAAATCGGAATCGGCCTAGAAAGTTGTAATCGGTGCATCTCTAGTAATTTCTGCTTCTTTCCACAAAAGTTAAGCACAATTTCACATAAATGGTTTGCTGACCAATGTTCCAAGAATAAGTGTAAAATGTATTATTAAAAACGCCACAAGTTGGTGTTAGTGGTGCATATAAGTGACCAAGTCAAGTTTTTTTTACTTGGAAGGACAACAAGTTCATGGTCGACGGAAAGAAAACACAAGGGTTAAGTAAAAATATGTAAGTACCATCAGGAAAGTGTGCTTAAAGTATTAAAAGTAAAAGTACTCAATGCAGAACAAAATCCTCCCATTGTAAAAAAGTGGAAAGGATCCAAACAGTTGTGTGTTTAATGGTCTAATCATTTCAGCTGGACTTGTAGGCAGTTATATTGTTGGCTAGTTTAATTTATAATAAAACCTTGTATCTATACACTACATGTGTTTGGTGTGCAGAAATATATTTGTAAAGTAACACATTTCCACTTCCGTGCAGCCTCTTAATGTTAAATGTTTGTGTATGTTAATGTCTATGCAGTTTTGGCCATTTCTTTGATGTTCAGTTAAGGTAAATTTAGTTAAGGTAGTTCCCCTTTAAATTTGGATGTTTCATTTGTTCTGCATTTCATATTAATGTTTATGTATGCACCAACAACCAAGGCATTTTCCTCGTAAGTGCTACTTACTTGGCATTTCATCATTTTCTGATTCTAGTAACTAAAGCTGTCAGATGAATGTAGTGGAGTAAAGAGTACAATATTTCTCTCTGAAATGTAGCCGAGTAGAAGTAGAAAGTGGCATGAAAAGAAAAAAAGACTCGAGGAAAGTAAAGTACCTCAACATTTGGACTTGTATTTGCCTCTTGGAGGAGTGAGAGCATGTGGCTCCTGTGGTTCAGCAAGTGGCCCTGCATTTAATTAGAGTAGCCACAAGAGGGAGGCAGACACACATTTTTAAAAAACAGCAGCCCAGCCCAGCCGTCATGTTCATCAAGAGTCCCTGAGCATTTCAACACAAGACGTGTTTCTCACAGCCTGTAAGGGTACTTCAGGGTTTCTGGAGGCCCCTGAACAATCACTGGCCCTTCACAAACTCAGACTGATCAACTGGAAGTGATGCAGGATGTTCATACAGTATGTGCCGCTGCCATGTTTGGGATTACCATTTGGGAATGCCGTAAAATAAACGTATCCATCCAGTGGTGGAGGAAAATATTCAGATCCTTCACTTAAGTCAAAGTACTAATACCACACTGTAAAAAATAAATTACTCCGCTACAAGAAATAGTCCAGCATTGAAAATGTTACTTATGTAAAAGTATATAAGTATCATCAGGAAAAGTACTCCAGTACTATCAAACATGTATTTTATCCCTTTTAGCGCACCCTTAGGCTGTGACAAAGCCCCAAACCCCAGATCTGCAATAATAATAATTAATAAAAAGGCTGGTTTAAAGTACTTCTTCCTGCATCTATGTATTAATAATAATAAATTTGATCACAAAGTGCTTCACACAAAAGACACTTGTTAAAATACAGTAGGATCCAAAACAGAAAATAAACAAGCAAAAACAAATACAACACCAATGAAGATTAAAAAGACAGCAGTGATGTACGACATCCTGCTAGACCTAGTCAACGGCCTAGCAGCAGAGTTCTGGACCAGTTGCACAGGTAGCCTAAATGGGTTCCATTCAGACCTCAACATCAAGTCTTTTACGGTTATATGTCAACAAGACAATTACACCTGGCTATACCGGACATTTAGATCGGTTGTTATATTTATGCAAATTAGCACATACGTAATTAGATTATGCACTGTTTGCCCATGTTAAACAATTTCAAAAAAAACTTGTAATACATTTTCTGTTTGCCTTGATCTAAGTAATCAACTCAGTAATTTTCATGGTGATATCTGAAGGTTAAAAATCTTACCCTATTTGCGTGAGAAAAATGAATAGGCGTATGAATAGGCTATATCTGGGTCTTTTTTCCTATAGGACATATTTAGGAGACAAAATCAGCTGAGTTTGCTTCTGTTGCAATTTGTCCTACCTTTTGTTCAAAAAAAAAAAAAAAAATGACTGGACTATTTTGTTGTGCTACACAATGACAGTAAAGTGTTTGAACATTGAACACACTGTAAAAAAATAAAAACACTTTGTTACAAGTGTAGTGATTGAAACAGGTAAGTGTCCAGAACAAACCAGGACGAGAGGCCAATTACAAAATATGAATTGAGTTTATTCACAAAGTTGACATAGATAAAGAACACTAAGAGGAAAAGGCCAATAAGGCCAGCATAAAACTACACAGTAACAACTTTAACGGGGAAAGTGCAATGGCATCAACACAATCACTTATATAGCAAATAATGCACAGGAATAATAGAAGCTAGTGATATGCCTCAGGGCCCAATATACACAATAAAAGAGCAAAAGAACAAATTAGCACTACACACTTTAAAACATTAATTCCATGCAAGGAGTAATAGAAAACAACACCTCAAATCACACTAATAGGCAATAAGGGGCCTCCAAAGCTATATCTGAGCCTATAACCAGCTTTAGAATTGCACAGCGCCGGTCAGTGATATTGCACTTTACCCTTTAATAATAATAATAATAATAATAATAATAATAAAAATGAAATAAAACGAACAAACCCAACTAAGAAAGAAAACCAATTGTACTAATAACTGCCCGTTACTATAAATAAGGGTGGGGAAAAAACAATGACAGACAATATTGCATTCAAAAACAGACCTATAACAAATCAAAACAATATTAGTCCATTTTTCAGCATATTTTAGGACACAGTATAAATAATAAATAATTCATAAAATCGTCGGACAGTCTGCCGTACCTTTAAGTCATTTACGTTTCATTCAGACCAGCAGTATGTTTTAATGTCGTTTTGACCGGTACTAGAAAGAAAAAACAAAAACACACTGAACATCTCAGTTATATTCTACTATATTTAATAGATTTCACGGTTCATAACTTACAATCATTATCTCCGCTCCAAGTTTGGGCTCATCTGAACAGCTGACTGGATTTGTTTTACAGCGCACCTATAGCCTATGGCAACCTGTATTCTGTCACTGCAGTCTTCTGCACTCTATGAAAACAAATGCATTTCCTAATCAAACAACTTTTTACACTTCTTATGCTGTAGAGGTTTAAATGAAAACGGCACCTACCACAAGGCAAAATGTTTGGCCGTCGCACATGTACACCCCGTTGCACTTCCTGACTTTGCGGGTCGATAGAGACAAAGAGAGAGAGAGAGAGAGCGCAACTTACCGGTGTCCCTAAATAACCTCCGCCCTCAACAGGGCCATGACGTCACACCCATTACACAAGTAAAAGTCCTGCATTGAAACATGCTCACATTTCAGAAACTGATACAATCCACACAGTTGTCTGTTTAATGGTCTCATCATTTCAGCTGGACTTGTAGGCCGTTATATTGTTGGCTAGTTTCATTTATAATAAAAGATCGTATTTTATAAACTACATGCGTTTTATGTGCATCTTAATGTGTAAAGTAACTAAAGCTGTCAGATGAATGTAGTGGAGTAAAAAGTACAATATTTCTCTCTAACATGTAGCGGAGTAGAAGTAGAAAGTGGCACAAAAAGAAGAGACTCAAGTAAAGTACCTCCACATTTGTACTTGAGCACAGAGTAAATGTACTTAGTTACATTCCGTCACTGCTCATCCCTGTTGACTTTTAGAAAAAGAGCAGTCATAGCCTCCGTAATAGCCAAGATCTCGCTCCGCTGTTGTGATTTAGCCCGAGTCAATAAAATATTTAAGAGTAAGAGAAGAGAAACTAAGTCAGCTGGTGACATCAAAGTGTCTGTGCCGATATACACTGTAGCAACTTGTTTACATGGGCCGGGGCCGAGGCCCTGAGGGACGCCTGGCCTGGTTCCAACTCCGCTCGGAGCGAGCAACGCCGACGGCTGCGTCAACACGCTGGGAGGAGACTAACCCCTGGAGACAAACAAGTCTACATCTGGTTAACAACAACAACAACAACAACAACAACCTCAGAGAGGCTGCTGGCAGTGGTGGAATGTAACTAAGTACATTTACTCAAGTACTGTACATGATGCACCACCTGTCTATACCTTGTATATCGCATTGTGCTTTTTTTGCACTCCTGGTTGGACGCAAACTGCATTTCGTTGTCTTTGTACTTGTACTTTGCACAATGACAGTAAAGTTGAATCTAATCTACTTAAGTACAAATGTTGAGCTACTTGTACTTTACTTCAGTCTTTTCTTTCCGTGCCACTTTCTACCTCTACTCCGCGTCATTTCAGAGAGAAACATTGTACTTTTTACTCCACTACATTCATCGGACAGCTTTAGTTACTACTTCACAAATACGCATACATATAACTATTTAACATTAAGAAAAACGCATATAGTTTGTAAAATACCATGTTGTGTTATAAATGAAACTAGCCAACAATAACGACCTACAAGTCCTGGTAACACTTTACTTGAAGGTATCTACATAACAGTGACATGACACTTAGGGTTCATGAACACATGACACAGTCATGAAACATGAACCCTAACCCAAACTCTAACCCCCAATTTCCACCAACTGCTGAACGGCTGTGTTCCGACTGCATCCCAGCCCTCCGGAGCAGATACAAATAGAGCTCCTATTTTTCCCGGACAGGAAGTTGACCACAGAAACCAAATAAAACATCCGGTTAATTTTCAACAAAAAAAATTACACCATGCTCACGGCGATATCATATTTCCCTGCACTACACCTTGAAAATGTCATAATGGGCAGAGACAGGCCTGGTTGGTTTTGTGGTTCAGTTTATAGAAACTACATCCTGTTATATCGCGCGATCACACGCTTCTCCTGTACTATACGGTAATTCCTCTACTGTGCGACAGTAAGTCGCTTGGTTATGACACAATCGTTAGCCTATTTTTATAAAAATGTCTGCTACGGAGCCATAACATGAGGTACAAGGTAATGGAGGCTTTTATACATTGTCGTGTTTCTTTAGAAATAAACAATGGACAAATAGAGTCTTTAAACGCTTCAGATGTAAAGTTATTCGCTGTCAAAGTGACGTCAAAATGAATGGCAGTCAATGGAATGCTAACGGGAGGGGATCGCTTTGTAGCATCAAAATGGCACCATAGGAGGTTTGAGTTCTGAAGTGAAGCTTACCCCCCCCTTGGTATTCAAGGACGGCGGAGCACGCAGCGGAGCCGATCCGCAGTTGGTGGAAATCCGCCGTAACCATAACTTGTCAAGACAAAAACCGAATGACGCTTACTAAAATAAGCGTTAGGTCATAAACATTTATGACTTGCTTATAATGTTTGTGACACGTTCATGACCACACACACACACAGAGAGAGAGAGAGAGAGAGAGAGAGAGAGAGAGAGAGAGAGAGAGAGAGATTATTATAGCAGTTATGGACCTATTTCACAGCAGACATTTTGTACCTTTTGGTCATAGTAGGAAAAGCACAGCTGAAATTGATAACCTTAACGATAGCTCAATTCCATCAAGTGTCCCAGTAAGCTATTTCAGTGACTTTCAGAGCATGCACAATACCAGGGCCTCTCCTTAGTGGAATGCAGCCATCAGTAATAGTTTAATACCAGGACCTCTCCTTAGTGGAATGCAGCCATCAGTAATGGTTTTGAATACACCTGTGCTTTTCCTACTATGACATGTCAACATGTCTGCTGTGAAAAAGGTCTATTATAGCAAGTAGAAAGTTTATAAAAGAGAGTTTTTGCTTTGAGTACTTTTAATACTTTAAGTACATTTTGCGGATGATACATACTTTTACTCGTGTACATTTCCAATGCAGGACTTTTAGTGGAGTAGTTTTACAATGTGGTATTAGTACTTTAATTTAAGTAAAGGATCTGAATACTTCCTCCCCCCCACACTGGTTGCTGGTCTAGTTTCCGTGTGGCCATTGACAGTGACCAGTACCGATTGTTGAGCTGGTTTCTGTGTGGCAGTTGATCAAAAGGGGCTGTTTCATAAAATGTGGCTCAGAGAAGCATGGATTATTGTAATAAAGCCTGTCTGGAATTAGCTTAACAAGCTGAACCATGATTGATCGGTTTCATAAAGCCAACTCAGGGCTATAGTGTAAGTAAGCAGAAAGGGTCAAGTCTGGTTTATTTCATAACTTTGATCATTGATACATTTGATTATTAAGAGACAATCAAGCACTGATCATATCAATTCACAGAGAAGAAAAACTGATATATAAAAAGACAAATCTCTAAGTAGGGCTGGGCAATATATCAATATTATATCAATATCGTGCTATGAGACTAGATATCGTCTTCGATTTTGGATATTGTAATGTCGTGATACGACACAAGTGTTGTCTTGTCCTGGTTTTAACCCTCATGTTTAAAAGATTAAGTACAATTGCAACAAATGGTTTCAAAACCTGACTTAACTTTGACATACACGTCTGCGATTCTCCATCAACATACGTTTCTCTAATATTAGTCAAAATCATTCATCATTTCAAAATTAGGTATAATTTCCAATAAATTAGATTTATTGAACATGAATTCCAAAAATGAGTGTAAAACTATTGGTAAATAGTTGGAGTTAGTGAAAAATAGCATCGAAAATGTGGGGGAAAAAAATGACAAAAACATTGAAAAAAATGTACTAAAGTGACAAAAACGTCACAAAATGTGTCAAAAATATATATTTTTTTTTTAAACAGTCAAAAAGGGGCGACCTCTAGCTCACCCAGTAAGAGCGTGCGCCCCATGTAGGAGAGTCCTTTCCAGCAGCCCGGGTTCAAATCCGACCTGCTGCCCTTTGCTGCATGTCATCCCCCATCTCTCTTCCTCCTTTCCTGTCTATCCACTGTCTCTCACTCTGAAATAAAGGGAAAAAAGCACCAAAAAAAATAATCTTTAAAAAAAAAAAAAAAAAAAAAGTGTTAATTTTCACCCAGAAGGACAACAAGTGCATAGTTGAACAGAAGTCAACACAAGGGTTAAAGGCTGCATTACAAGTGATGTAATTTTCTAAAAACTTACCAGACTGTTCTATTATTTGCCTTTATCCACATAACTGATGATTATTTATCCAAAAAAAAAAATAAATAAATAAATAAATTACATTGTGTAAATATATGGTGAAAGTAGCAGCAGTCAACACTACAATATTGTTGTGATATTGATATTTGGTTAAAAAGATACAGTGATGTTTGACTTTCTCCATATAGCCCAGCCCTATCTATAATGTTCATGGCCACAAAGAAGTCCATATTAAACATTAAGAGTAGTATAACAAAGCAATACCCACTGCAATAAACAAGGCAAAAGTGAGCTTTTAGATCATGTGGTATACCAGTGATGGTCAAGCGACCGGACAAAAGAACAGAACCACAACGATCTCTGTTGCTGTAAAACAAATTGCCCTCCAGGGACAAAAGATAAAGTTGAAAGTCTGTTAGTTTCATCTGTTGAAGCGCTCTGCTTTTGATCAAGACGTTGGCCGTTGGGGGCTCAAGCCCTGCATCAGTAATGTGATTTATATTTGTAGAATACCTGCGGGAAAATGTATTTAAGCATACGTTCAGACAGCAGGCAAAAGTTGGGGGTTTAAGTGACCAGGTCAGACTTCTTCAGAAGTAGTGTGAACACTCAATCTTGCCCAGATCTGATTTTTTCAAATTAGATTTAGACCACTTCCATATGTGGTCCTGAATCAGACCCAGGTGAGATTTTTTTTTTTTCTTCAATGCGGCCGCAGTGTGAACCAAGGCGGATTTTATCTACATTTGTCACAATTATGCGCCGGTGGGAGTTAGCCCTAGACACAGACCGTAAAATTAAAAACTTGACTAGGCCTACAAAATGGAGAACAGTGATGGAGCAAGTCAATGGAGGGAGCCATAACCCATAACCGCAAAAGGCCAAAATAGCCAAAGTGGCTCTCTTTCTCTTCATTCTTCTCCTCCTCAGCACCTGCTCATTAATGTTACGGCTGCCATTACACAAACATTTTGAAATAAAAGTTAAAATGCTTACTTCCTCCATAACTTCCCTAACTTCAGTGCAACAGCGTGCTGCATCTGATGTCATGGTTATTGTTCTTTTGCGCATGCGGGTCAGTTCAAAACCACAAACAGTTCACTCTGGAGTCTGATATGGGCCACATTTTAAAAAACGTAGAGGTAAGTGAACAGCAAAATTAAGCATTAAGACTTGCGGTGTGAACGTAGCCTAAAGGCCCGGACACACAGAGCAGACAGCCAAACGTCGGCAGAAAAGGCAGTTGGGCTGATCGGTCTCCCCACATTGGTCAAAAAAGTGCCTCGGAACACACCAAAGCGACGAGACGTAATACGTCTCCATAACAGCAGGCCCTGCTAATCTGTATTGTCGCCCAAAAATGAAAACCGGCAGCTGATTGGATGAACGCATCACGTGGGTCTTGTTTCTCCGGAAATTCAAATCCAGACTGTCATGGAGGCTCGTTCAGAATATGAGCAAATATTTTACAAAAATAGTTCACCGAAACGTGTTTCTGAAAACATTTTAAGGGAGAAGTAGGCCGTGCACCTCTCCGTGAACCATCACCTTATCGTGGTGGAGAGGTTTGTGTGTCTCTGTGAACCTGAGGGCTGTGTTGTCTGGAGCTTTGTGCTCCTGGTAGGGTCTCCCAAGGCAAAGTGGTCTCAGGTGAGGGGCCAGACAAAGAATGGTTCAAAACCCCAATGAAAAAGCTAAGCAGAGATGGAGTGACCCTGCCCGGAGGAAGCCCGGGGCCCCGTCTGGAGCCAGGCCCAGACGGTGGGCTCGTCGGCGAAGCGCCTGGTGGCGGGTTTGCCACGGAGCCCGGCCGGGCACAGCCCGAACAAGCTACGTGGCAACCCTCTCCATCCCATGGGCCCACCACCTGTGGGAGGAACCGTTGGGGTCGGGTGCGATGCCACATGGGTGGCAGTGAAGGTCAGGGGCCTCGACGGACCAGACCCGGGCAGCAGACGCTGGCTCTGGGGACGTGGAACGTCACCTCTCTGTGGGGAAGGAGCCGGAACTGGTGCGGGAGGTGGAGCGCTACCGGTTAGATCTGGTGGGGCTTACCTCACGCACAGTCTTGGTTCTGGAACCATACTCCTGGATAGGGGTTGGACTCTTTTCTTCTCCGGAGTTGCCCAGGGTGTGAGGCGCCGGGCGGGTGTGGGGATACTCACAAGTCCCGGCTGAGCGCCGCTGTGTTGGAGTTACCCCAGTGGACGAGAGGGTCGCCTCCCCACGCCTGCGGGTTGTGGGGGGAAAACTCTGACTGTTGTTTGTGCATATGCACCAAACAGGAGTTCGGAGTATTCGGCCTTCTTGGAGACCTTGACTGGAGTCCTGCATGGGGCTCCAGTGGGGGACTCCATTGTTCTGCTGGGGACTTCAACGCACACGTGGGCAATGATGGAGACACCTGAGAGGCGTGATTGGGAGGAACGGCCTCCCTGATCTAAACCAGAGTGGTTGTTTGTTGTTGGACTTCTGTGCTAGTCATGGATTGTCTATAACGAACACCATGTTCGAACATAGGGATGCTCATAAGTGTACCTGGTACCAGAGCACCCTAGGCCGAAGGTCAATGATCGATTTCATAATCGTTTCATCTGATCTGAGGCCGTATGTTTTGGACACTCGGGTGAAGAGAGGGGCAGAGCTGTCAACCGATCACCATCTGGTGGTGAGTTGGGTCAGAGGGTGGGGAAGACTCTGGACAGACCTGGTAAGCCCAAACGTGTAGTGCGGGTAAATTGGGAACGTCTGGAGGAGGCCCCTGTCCAACAGACTTTCAACTCACACCTCCGGGCGGAGCTTTTTTCGTGCATCCCTGTGGAGGCTGGGGCATTGAACCCGAGTGGACAATGTTCAAAGTTTCCATTGCTGAAGCTGCAGCGAGGAGCTGTGGTCTTAGGGTCTTAGGTGCCTCAAGGGGCGGTAACCCACGAACACCGTGGTGGACAACGGTGGTCAGGGAAGCCGTCCGACTGAAGAAGGAGTCTTTCCGGGATATGTTATCCCGGAGGACTCCGGAGGCAGTTGCAGGGTACCGCGGGGGGCCCGAAGGGCTGCAGCCTCTGCCGTGAAAGAGGCAAAGCAGCGGGTGTGGGAGAAGTTTGGAGAAGACATGGAGAAGGACTTTCGGTCGGCACCAAAGTGCTTCTGGAAAACTGTTCGCCACCTCAGGAGGGGGCGGGGAACCATCCAAGCTGTGTACAGTAAGGATGGGACACTGTTGACCTCAACTGAGGAGGTAATAGGGCGGTGGAAGGAGCACTTTGCAGAACTCCTGAATCCGACTAATACGCCCTCTATGTTAGAGGCAGAGCTGGAGGATAATGGGGGATTGTCGTCGATTTCCCAGGCGGAAGTCACTGATGTAGTCAAACAACTACACAGTGGCAAAGCCCCGGGATTGATGAGATCCGTCCAGAAATGCTCAAGGCTCTGGGTGTGGAGGGGCTGTCCTGGTTGACACGCCTTTTCAACATTGCGTGGAAGTCTGGGACGGTGCCAAAGGAGTGGCAGACTGGGGTGGTGGTTCCCCTTTAAAAAGGGGGGACCAGAGGGTGTGTGCCAATTATAGGGGTATCACACTTCTCAGCCTCCCTGGTAAAGTCTACTCCAAGGTGCTGGAAAGGAGGGTTCGCCAATAGTCGAACCTCGGGTTGAGGAGGAACAATGCGGATTCCGTCCTGGTCGTGGAACAACGGACCAGCTCTTCACTCGCAAGGATCCTGGAGGGAGCCTGGGAGTATGCCCAACCGGTCTACATGTGTTTTGTGGATTTGGAGAAGGCGTATGACCGGGTCCCCGGGAGATACTGTGGGAGGTGCTGCGGGGGAGTATGGGGTGAGGGGGTCTCTTCTCAGGGCCATCCAATCTCTGTACAACCAAAGCGAGAGCTGTGTCCGGGTTCTCGGTAGTAAGTCGGACTCTTTTCAGGTGAGGGTTGGCCTCCGCCAGGGCTGCGCTTTGTCACCAATCCTGTTTGTAGTATTTATGGACAGGATATCGAGGCGTAGTCGGGGTGGGGAGGGGTTGCAGTTTGGTGGGCTGGGGATCTCATCGCTGCTCTTTGCAGATGATGTGGTCCTGATGGCATCATCGGCCTGCGACCTTCAGCACTCACTGGATCGGTTCGCAACCGAGTGTGAAGCGGTTGGGATGAGGATCAGCACCTCTAAATCTGAGGCCATGGTTCTCAGCAGGAAACCGATGGAATGCCTTCTCCAGGTAGGGAATGAGTCCTTACCCCAAGTGAAGGAGTTCAAGTATCTTGGGGTTGTGTTCGCGAGTGAGGGGACAATGGAGCGGGAGATTGGTCGGAGAATCGGGCGCAGCGGGTGCGGTATTGCATTCAATCTATCGCACGTTGTAGTTAAAAAGAGAGCTTAGCCAGAAGGCAAAGCTCTCGATCTACCGGTCAGTTTTCGTTCCTACCCTCACCTATGGTCATGAAGGCTGGGTCATGACCGAAAGAACGAGATCCAGGGTACAAGCGGCTGAAATGGGTTTCCTCAGGAGGGTGGCTGGCGTCTCCCTTAGAGATAGGGTGAGAAGCTCACTCATCCGTGAGGAGCTCGGAGTAGAGCCGCTGCTCCTTTGCGTCGAAAGGAGCCAGTTGAGGTGGTTCGGGCATCTGGTAAGGATGCCCCTGGGCGCCTCCCTAGGGAGGTGTTCAGGCACGTCCAGCTGGGAGGAGGCCTCGGGAAGACCCAGGACTAGGTGGAGGGATTATATCTCCAACCTGGCCTGGGAACGCCTCGGGATCCCCCAGTCGGAGCTGGTTAATGTTGCTCGGGAAAGGGAAGTTTGGGGTCCCCTGCTGGAGCTGCTCCCCCCGCGACCCGACACCGGATAAGCGGACGAAGATGGATGGATGGATGGATGGAAGTAGGCCGTGCAGTTGCTGAATCTGTCTTCACTTCAGATCGACAAAGGTCAGTTTAAGGGATTTTCGTCAGATTTTGAGAGACTCTAGTCACGCTCTTTCCGCTCCCTGTTTCCGGGTTAGCACTCTACCAATCAGAGGGGTCATTTGAGTCCGACTGGCAGCAGTGCCCGCCCCGCCGATTATACAAAATTAAGGACGACGGCCCTTGGGACAGACGACGGCACGGAACACAACGAACAGACTCGAGTCACTGACCTCGCCAGACTGTCAAACGGCCGATTATCAGCTCTATGTGACTGGGCCTTAAGATGCAACACATCACCAAATAACCCTTACTCAGGGGATTTATTTTATACCAAGACAAGAGCATTTTCTGATTGCTCGAGTCTTGTGCTACTGGTGACATAACAGCTTCCATATACTGTGCTCCACTTTTCAGTGTGTCTTTCAGTGTTCCTTCATATTTGACTAAATTACTGTACAGAAAGACTTAAGAAGATCTGACCTCCTGTTTTAATTACGCAATAATTGCAGTTTATGTCCAGATGTGATACATTTGACATCATCTGTAAACCGGAGTTCACAGTGCAACAGTTAAAGACAAGCTTCCGGGACAGAACTCTGAAGAGAACGCTGCGTTTCCGTCTGACTGATTGATTGTTACGACTCGACTCAAGAAATTCATCCCAAAAACAGACAAAGCAGGCAGACAGGAACAGTTCAGTGATGTTATGCCAAAATGAATGCTTACAGGCAGGAAGACAGGTACAGGTAGTGCTCCAGGTTAAGGTGAAACAGAAGGCCAGAAAGCAGCATTGCATCCCTGGGTAAAGGGGCTGGTATTTGTACTGCAGGGCTGATGAGGAAAGTGGGAACAGGTGTATAGGTGTATCAGTGGGATGGGATGTCAGGTGACCCAACCCGTTCTATGGGAGGCCGATTAGGGCGAAAACATTGAAATATTTCCACAAACACATTGACAAAGTGCACGTACACACTGAAAACGTACACATACACTGACAATTTTCACACCTCACCTTGTGTGTGTGTGTGCGTGCGTGCGTGCGTGTGGGCAGGGGCGTAGTCATGATTTCAGAAGTGAGGGGGACAGATTATTCAGGAGGAGGATTTTTGTTGAAACACATTAACACATTTCATTTACAATTTATGGAAACACAGACATTTCCATAAAATAGCGGTCAACCGTTTACTGCCGCACCTTTGCCCAATGGGGAACCTGCTAAAATTTGAACCGGCCACACGGAGGTGGAGCATGCCAACAAATCAAGTTCCTCAATATGCAAAAAGATAAGACATTTTTTTTCAAATATGTATATATTACTCATGGATCCATAATATGATGTTATGAATGTTGACCATCTGAGGGTCATGGGCCAGCTGATAATAAGAACCAAGGACAGCACTCAAGAAACAGCAGACACTTTGGTTTAAGTTATATTTGTTTGATTTCGATCCTACCAATTTTTTAATTTTTGAAGCAGTTAACCCTTGTGTTGTCTTCATGAACTTGTCACCACCTGGGTCAAAATTGAAAAAAATGTTTTTTTGGGTAACTTTTTCTGACTTATTTTACACTTTGCTTTTGGTGCTTTTTGAAATGTTTTTGTCCCTATTTTCAAAGCTATCTTTTTAATTCATGGTCAATAAACCTAATAAAATGACATTATACCTAATTTTTGAGTTTGAAAAAAAGCAGATATTATGAATTATTTTGACTAATAGAACAGTTAAGATCAGAGGATGCTGAGTGAATCACAGCCTGGTTTATGTTAAAGTTTGGTCAGGATGATGTTTTGAAACCATTTAAAAAAATATATATTTCAAATGCCATGACATTAATTAAAACAACCAAATTTCGGAAGTAATTATTAATTTTACCTGCGAAGATGGATGCATGTGTTTTATGGGTTCCATACAACATACATGCATGCATCCAAGTTATTTTGGGGCAATTTGGTTGTTAAGAAACCCATATTTTTGATATAAAAAACTTTGACCCGAGGACAACACAACCAGCACTTTAGCTTTTATCACAATTCTTTGCAGTGAAATTATGTTACACTCACACACTAAGATACCTATGTGTGTGTGAGTGTAAAATTATTTCACTGCGCCCAGAAGTTGTTTAGTTTAGTTTAGTAGTTTATAATGTCCTGGACAGTTCACTTGGATTAACTGTACAGTACAAGGAGCAGCTTTAGCAAGGCAAGGCAAGGCAGCTTTATTTATATAGCACATTTCAGCAACAGGGCAATTCAAGTGCTTTACATAAAACATTAAAGAGCAGTTAGAAAACAATTAAAAAACAATAATAAACAAATTAAAAACATTAAAAGACAAGAATAAAATTGATAGTGCAGTATAATAATAAAAGTTACAGTGCAGTATAAGAAATTAAAGTTACCAAAACTTTACTTTAAGTTACTGGTGACTTTAAGCTTTATAGTCTCTATGGCTAATTTCCAGCTGTTGTCCCCTGCCAGTTGTCAATAGGCATCCTAAAATACAATAGTTCAAAAATTTAAATAAAATCAATTACATTACATTTATAATTACAGCAGGCCTAAGCAAAAGGGAGCAAGATGTATAACACATGGCACACAATTGGAGCAAGCGCAGACAATGGCAAAGGCATCAAAGCAGGTCATGCAATAAAAACAATACACAGGAGACAAGGGAAAAGAACAAAGCTATGGTGTAACAGGAAGACAGTTAACCCTTGTGTTGTCTAAATGTATCAGAAATATGGGTCTCTTTTTAACTTCCTAATTTGAATTAACCAAAAGTAACATGCATAATTCCATACAACTTGCTTCGCAAGTACAACAAAAGATTGGATCTCTAATTTCATTGAATTTGGGGTGTTTTGTTAAATTTTTTAGCATTTGAAAAAGAAATTGAAACGTTTCGAAACAGTATCCCGACTGAACGTTGACATATACCAGTCTGTGATTATCCTTCCTTTAATATTAGTCTAAATAGTTCATAATTTCTGCTTTTTTAACTCAAGGATTAGGTATAATTTCCTATAAATGAGGTTTATTGACCATGAATTTCCGAAAATAAGTGTAAAACTAGTAATAAGTTGGTGTTAGTGGTGTTTATACATGGTAGTGAAAAGAAGTGTAAAACGGCAACAAAAAACCCCGCCAAAAACATTGAAAAAAGCACCAAAAGTGTGGAAAAAAGGGACAAAATCGTCAGAAAAAGTGTGAATAGCATTTGGCATAACTTTTCAACATACTGCAGTTTTAAACACGTGGTTTATGTTGTGAATTCAAACTTCACACAGTTACACGTTCATACCTGGAAATGGCCCAGTACAACCAGAGTCTGATCTGCTGGCCACTGAGCAGCTCTACTGGAGCGGTTGGAGGTTAAGGGCCTTGCTCAAGGGCAGCTCAGTGGTGGTGATGAGGGAGGGACGAGCGCTGCTCTTTCACTTTCCCCACCCAGATTTGATCCTGTCGGTCTGGGGATTGAACTGACGACACAAAGCTTACCGTCTCTAACCTTTAGGCCACCACTGCCCCCCAACCACTACTTGATTCTTTTTCTTTTCATGCCACTTTCTACTTGTACTTAAATGTTGTACTTTTTACTCCACTACATTCATCGGACAGCTTTAGTTACTAGTTACTTTAAAATATTAAGATTCCTGCACACAAAACAATGGTTATACAGTTTTTTTTACGATCGCTATGACAATTTCTTTCAATACTTTCAACGACTTTCCTAAACTTTTAGAGGAATACGCCAACGTTTGTTGAAATAGGGCTTATCACGGTCTCCTCTAGCTGTAGGTAGGTGGGCCAACGCATTTTTTGTGCATGCATTGTTTTAGTCCTGTGCAACACCGGCAGCGCCGCCGCTAGTTAGCTTAGCGTAGTGAATGGAATCCTATGTTGCCGGTTAGCATGTTGTGAGTAAAAAAAAACAACCAAATTACTTGCACTGAGACAAAAAATGGGTTGGCCCACCTATCTACAGCCAGGGTAGACCGTGATAAGAACTATTTCAACAAACGGTGGCGTATCCCTTTAAGGCACCAACATACCTACAACACAATTGGCAAAACAGTTAATTTCATTCATTAACACAATACACTGTGTTCATCAAAACAATGCAAACATGTCTCAAAATCAAATAATTCTTCCAAAAACACTAACACGTGTTCTCTATATAAAACAAAAAAATGAATGACCCATCTCATAGTAGCTTTATAGAATGTATGGTTTATGAAAAAAGAAGAGAAAACAGAGACAGAATTGTCCTGGTACTCGTCTTCCTCTCCCTCGTGCAGGAATTTTTCTCACTTTCTTTGTGTTCTTCTTTATTGTTCCTTTTCCACACAAAATCAGCACAAAATAGGTCCTCTTTTTTTTTTTTTTACGTACTGTATGTATTACTGTAACATATGGGCATACGATTTAAAGCACCTCAGCACCTGAGTGGGTTTCCTAGATGGGAATCAGCTATGATCGATCTATTTGCATAGCTTCAATCTGCCGTTTCTCAGTAGCAACGGAATACCGTAAAATGCAGGGGATGTATTTGTGTTGATTTATTTAACGGCTGTTCACTTTGACTGTAGCCTCAGAGTTAGGTTTAGAACATGATGTTATCTGTTCTGACTTACCGTGTGAAAGAGTTTGTGAATTTGGCAGTAAAAAGCCATTGTTTTGGTCTCGGTTGAGCACGTTCGTAAAAAAAGTTTGAGCATTTTAAATGTATGTTAACTGGATGCATTTTGTGTCAAAGCAACACAAAATGTGGTAATTGTATAGCCTACACAGACAGATGTGCCAACTGTGTTATGGGTTTAGGAAAGTTGTTAAAAAGAAAATTGAAAAAACAATGTCATAGCAATTGTAAAAAGCTGTAAAATAAAGAGAGGCTTTTTTTCTTGTCTGCATTGATAGTCCATGTATAAATTGGACAAACTTTGTAGCTTTTATCAATTTATACATTACAAAAATAAAGAATGTCTAGCCGCTGGGTCTGCTGATCCTTACTAACAGACCTCTGGAGCTCTCTGAAATAACTGGGGAACAGCACGTTTTTAATTCCAAGAATAAAAGCAGGACTATGCCATTCTTAGAATTGTAATGCACTTAACACCCAATTTTCATTTTTACAATGAAGAGCTTTATTCATACAGACCCAGAAAGACCTCACTTGGACTGGAATGACGCAGACGTGACAAACTTGAGTGATATTATATTAGTTTCTAATATCTCAGTATCTGTAGTCAGTGTAGTACAGTACTTTAGTGATGGTATATTTGCATGTTTCTCTCCCTTTGTCTGAATAGAAGGCATTCAAACATTGTCACAGTGACATCTAGTGGAATAAAGCCTGTGTGCATCTGTGATTTGAAGGTGTAAAGAAGAAAGTTACACTTGCATTACGTATTAACAGGAATAGGATTTCATGAAAACATTGGTCAGAATAGTTGTGTACTGCAATTTCAAAAAAGGCACGTCACTGAAAATATATAACCACAAAATATTGTTTAATTAAAAAGTCCTCAGAAATGGTCTTTAATGGAAAATATGTAGCAGCATTTTATTTTAAAACATCAAAATAGATTTACATTTGGGTGGTGGGGAAACAAACCGCAGGTTGAGATTAAAAAAAAAAAAAAAAAAAAAAAAAAAAAAAAGTTAAATACAATCAATATTTTAGCTTCTGAAGCTTGGCTGGTTTGCTCCATTAAGGTAGCCAAGCTACTGGTCCCTTCGCAAAACATGGCCATGCTTTGTCTGACAAAAATGGCGTAGAGTAGAACCATAAACAAGAGCTTCGCACCATTTATTGGTGACCACACTCACACACACACACACACACACACACAAACTTACATTTCCCCCCTCAATCATGCAAAGCCCACTTTTATAGCAGCACAGAGAGCCAAATATGACCCTAGGAATAGTTTTTGGGCAAATGAGGCCACCGATATTAGAACAGCACAAATACACACACAAACACACACTCTAAATCAAGTAGAGAAACCATAAAAATGTCCATTCAATTTGGCCTCTGCATAGAAAATAAAAAACGGCAACCGCGACATGTAGGTTTGGTTGGTAATTAATGCGAGCATTATGGCGCAAGGCTATTCATAAAGAGAACTCTTGAGCCGTCCCATCCCTTACAGCCCTTAGCTTTGTGATTTCATCTAAACTGAGGGTTTAAATAGGTAAGATTCCTGTGGGGGTAGGGGCCATCCAAACTATCCTCACCGAGTGTCAGCGTTTTTTCCCCCAATTTAGTCGAAGCCCCTGTGTGTAAACACCCACTACAGAGACATTTAAAAGCATCTGGATCCAAGTAATCGCCGTGACTTGGGAGAAAATACCATTTCAAATCAGTGATTCCCCACTGAAAACCCATCTGCAGTGTCAACACAATGGAGTTGCTTTTCTTCCTCTCACAGCTAGAATGTAAAAAAAATATATAAAATAAAAAATATCTAATTTGCAATTTCTGTCATCTTGTCAGTTTCTGTGTTTGTGTTGCTACTTTGGAGGAGGCTTTGCGGGGATGGAGTACAAATCCTGGGCCTGATTTTCAGCGCTGCGGTATCCACTCGGTCTAACTCTTCCGTTTTCTCACTGCTCTGCGGGGGAGTCAGGACGCCGGAAGGTACCGGACAGTTGCCGTGCTGCTTCAAATCCGCATCCTGGTAAGAGCTGGCCTTGTCCTGTACACGGCAGAAACAGCACAGATTAAATATGCTGTCACTAGAAAGTCTGCTTACGGACACACGTTGTTGAAGTTAGAAACAGGGTTCTGTACTTAGACTGGTGAAAGTGAAAATATTTGAATGATGTGGAGTAGATCTGTGTTTGAGGCTTTTTCAGAAGCCAATTAAATAAATTTGTAGAAAATATTTAGGTGTTTTTTTTTACAAAATGTGTTGAAGGGAATGTGAAACCTTTCTTCACATAACCCTTGCCATTATCCCTGAAAAATCATTGGTTGAAAGAATTTCAGATGTGTCAAGTCGTAGGTTAAATGCTCCCGTGCATTTTAAGATCACTTGTCAAGTTTGTAGATCACTACAAAATCTAAATAGTCATTTTCACAGATTTTTTTCAGGAATTTCTCCTTGGTTTTTTTAAAGTGCTCATATTATGCTTTTTTCCCCCTTTCCTTTATTGTGTTATATATCTTTTTGTCTTAGGTTTACAAAGTGAAAAAGCCCAAAGTCCACCCCAAAAGGGACTTACCATCTCAAACAGAAAACACTGTTCACAAACTGCTCCAAACAGCTCTATTGTAGTCCAGCCTTTACTTCAGAGACAAACGTGCTCACTTTGGAACACACGTTATAATGCTCACCTAGCTGCTAGCATGGCACTCCCTCATACTCTGCTTCTGACTGGCTAGGAGTCCTTACCTAGGTACTGCGCATGTGCGACTCCCAACAAAGATGCAACAAAAGTGCGATGCCTCACTCTGTAGCTAAAACAGAGAGCTCAACACACAAGGTGAAAAGAGGAGCTGCAGTAATGTGCAGTACAACAAAAATATGGTGTTTTTTGAAAATTAGACCATGTAAACCTATTCTGGTACAACCTCTAAATACAATTATGAACCTTAAAATGAGCATAATATGAGCACTTTCTAATATTAAAAATGAGAAGAAGAAAAAATTAAATCCTAGTGTTTCACTTACCAGCCATGTAATGTAGGAGGCATGGGTCTGGATGTTGTGCATGTCATCTGCAGGGATTCCTGTGAACGTCTTCATGGACGAGCCACCGACCTCCCGCAGCGCCATGGCGAATGGCACCATCCACCTCACGCACGCCTCTACCTCCACCCTCTTCAGAGCTGCACGGACAACAAAAGGGATAAGTCAGGGGAACATAACAAGGATTACACCAACAGAAGAAAAAAATAAATAAAATAAACACTAAAAATACTGGTAAATCTCCAATTGAAGAGGAGTTTGCTTTTCTACCTGAGACGTTCTCCACCAGCTCCAGAGAGGAGAAGTGAAACAGGGCTGAAGCAGCGAGGATGCCATTGGAAAACTCAAGGCAACGCACATCGAGCATACACAGGTCCAACAACTAGAAGAAAAAGAAAAGAAAATCAACTTGTCATTAAACATCAGAGCATACCTCAAAATGAGTACTGGGTATACTCCAAATAAGCCACGACAGAATCAGCTGTGGTATTTACATGAACACTGTGTGTATCCCCATTTCTTTCCCAAAGATGAACATTTATGAATAAATAGGGTCTGCCTCACATCGCCCGCCAGAAAGACCTTTTATTGTCTTCCCCTCATTTCTGTGACGAATAGGAGAACAGAGCAACTGACGATGATGAACGCTGTTGGAACTGGGAAACAGGAAAAGTTTTTCCCCCCCCCTCTTTTTAGGCTTTTCCAAATACAGGACAGCCAGCATCATACACACCGCCGCTGTATGTTTACATTCTTGTTCCTGGAAGTCTGTTCCTAGCTCCTCCTTTTTCGATGACATCACCACGGCCGTGAAAGATGGCAAGTTTTGATTGGTTGGGACCAACATGTAGTCTAATGTTTCTCGGCCAAGTCAGGGCAGGAATTTATGACTATACAAGTTGCCTAATGCTGACAACTTTTCAAGAGATTCCACTATCAGGCCTTTTTTTTTTTTTTTTTTTTTTTTTTTTTTTTTTTAATAATCGGAATGAAATCATGAGTCTTCCTAGAGTTTAGGTGCTCCCATCGTCTCAATTGTTTGGTATCAGGTGGTCATAAAACTCAGTCCCAGGCAGTCTTTTTGTTTGAAGTCCTGGTAGTGAAGTTAAATCACGTGAACACTGTCAACAACCAATGGGTGCGCGCCCTCCAGCATCAAACAGGAAGCAGCAAATGGCTAGAGCTGGCATTTATGGCTGCTATGACGCCACGCTAAGCTAAATGCTAAAGAGGGAAAGTTGCAGATTTTCAGCCATTCTGAAGCGTGGTGCCATGTCATTTCTCCGACGCTCCATGTTCCGACCTCTCCTCTTTGGTCCTACAGCCCACAAGTCGGACGTCCACGCCAAGACCCGCCCTTCAATGGCATTTATTGGCCAGGTGTCCATGCTTACGCAAGGTAACCTAACCCCATTTGTACAGGTACTATCCCCTGGCCAATCGGCTATCCTAACCTTAACCACTCGAGGTGAAATGCCTTACCCCAACCAATCTAGCTGCTTTGTAGGGTTTGGGGTCCCCTGCTGGAGCTGCTCCCCCCGCGACCCGACACCGGATAAGCGGACGAAGATAGATGGATGGATGGAGAGGTCGGAACAATGGAACATCGGAGAAAGGGAGCGCGTCATCCAACGGGAGTTTTACCAGCAGATAAACACAGACCTCCAGGTACTGCTGCCATTCATCTGCATGTATGGCAGAACAGAAAAATCTGCAAACTTTCCCTTAAGTTACCAGCTAGTTAACACTAGTGGCAGCTAGCTAGCTTGGTTACCTTTTCCAAAATGAATCTAGTTGTATTCTCGCAATTTGTGACCCTGCAAGATCTCCAGTCTTTACATACGAGTCTTTAACATTAGATGTGAGATGGTGTCAGACTTCAGTCTTTTTTAGAGTGTATGGCAGGCATAACCTGACACAGTGACCATGTTAACAGGCAAAATGGTCACTGTAGTCCAAAGTAAGAGCTCAACTGGTGACAATGCGTAATCCAGAAATCACATATAGCGACTAATGCATGAGTTTACCATCCCGACAGGGTCGGTGACGCGTTAAAACCAAAGGAAGAGAGAAATTAAGACGAGAGATTGAGACCCAATACAGGCTCTTAATTAAGTCATCACTAGAAGTGTTTAGGAGACTGTATATCACCCTCATGTTTACTATGGTCACTTCCTTAGACCAAGACAGACACCTTCAGTTGTGCAAATGAGGTGACTTTACAGAGTCTCAAATACTGCCAACTAGATACCGCTCTCCAATGGCGTTTTTCCATTACATGGTACCTGCTTGACTCGCCTTTTTTGGTTTTCCATTATGAAAAAAAGTCCCTGGTACCTGCCAACAGGTACTTTATTTAGTATCCCCTCCGTCGAGGTTCCAAGCAAGCTAAGACGATACCAAAAGGAACTAAATCTGCAATGGAAAAAAGGAGGACGGGGCACTGCGGCTGACTCGAGCTGCTACTAGCAGTGGGTAAGTGCCATTATGCAGCTCCACTTTCCAACTCCTGTTTTTAAAAACTAGAGCTGGATTTTACACAACTTCTTTTACATAACTTCTGTCTTAACTCTGCTGTGAAGCGTAACTGTCAAACATTACAGGTGAGAAATAGCCCGGTCCAGCAATATTTGAACTCATTAAAACGGGATAAGGAAAAAGAACACCTGTGGTAAAGACGAAAAACATTTCTCAAAGAAGGGAGGAGGGGTATCTCACACACGCACACGCACACGGCAGGAGGAGGGGAAAACAACATACCTCTGCGATTTGTGTAAAAGTAGTCTGGGGGTATTTGGGGATGAGCAGCTCGTCTGTCTCTTTCAGGTAGGCCACTTGCATGTAAACATTGAGCCAGGAGATGGGAGTCTGAGGGCTGAGACTCCACTTCAGCTCCTGTGTTTGGAAAAAAAAATAAAAGAGCAGATAGTGTTGAAGTAAAACCATCACCAACAGCTATACGATTAAATCTAAAACTCACGATTGTCCACAGATCAAGGTATGGGACAACAAAACAAATACCTTATGGACAGACATGCATTTCTAAAACCATACATGAAAAGGCCAAGAGAATACGACGTCTACCATTAGGGACTTAAGTAACTAATATATATATATACTATAACATACTGAGCTCTACCAAAATCCCATCAGTGGGGTGAGATTTGTAAGATTGTAGACCAGTTCACACTGATGTGACATGGATCAATGAGTAGAGGGTTCCCTGTTCTTTACCTTCATAATAATGATTTCCATACTGAGAATCTCATCTTCAGTGCAGGCTTCGTCTGTAACGTAGGCAAACTGGTGGACCTTGGGAGGATACATCTCCTGGGGGATGCAAAAAACACAGGAGACGAGCATTATTACAACCGATCATACCAACCAACAGATTGTAAAATGTTGCAGAAGAAAGGGGCCATGCAACAAAGATGGTGTTCCTAAAGCAAGCCCACTACAAAGATGAGAAAGAACAGGCTACTTATCAACCAGGGATTTTATTTTCCAATTCACACGTCTGTACAGTCCAACCCATCTTACCTCTACTTTGGCAGCGATGAAGAGACAGGTGATGCCTATGAGCTGCAGCGTTGATTTGAAGACGTTTCTCTGTGTGGCCATGAAGCGATCAAAGTAGTCCTGAGCCAGGTGGTACGACTCCCTGTGCAGTTTGTACACCTCACTCACCTAAAAAGAAAATATATAAATAATAAAAAACGTTCACACAGGCAGAACATCAACGCACTGATGTGACCTCCCATGGCTTCAAACCACATTCACTAGTAGGTTTGCTTATGGGAGTGCACTATGGCAATTAAAAAATGGTATCAGGACACAATTGAACAATGTACATATTCATCAGGAGAAGCTTGTCTCATGGCAAAGCTTTGTTGCCATTAGCTGGAACAGCAATTTGTATTTTTGCTTATTAGTAGGGTTGGGGGTCGTTTGGATTTTTTACGATTCCGAACCGGTACTTCTAAAAACCATTCCGATTCCTAAACAGATTCTTGAAAAACGACAAAGAATAGGCTCTTTTATAGAGTTTTTGGCATTTTAAAAGTAGCCTACATTTACGGTAGCTAGCTAACGGTACACTACAGAGAAAGTGTGATATTTTTACATCCGTTTCAGAGCGACAGAGGGAAAATATTTCAGTCGACACATTAAGTGGTTGCGTAGGAACTAGTTCCATAGTGGTACCCAACCCTACTTCTTTGCGATTTTCCTATTTTATTTTTTAACATAACAAGAGCAAAGATGAAGAAGTGGTTAAAAAAAAAGCAAAGAAGTATGAATATGTTGCTAAAAAAAAAAAAAAAAAAAAAAAAAAAAAAAAGGGAACAGAAAATATGTATAGGTTTCTAAAAAAAAAAAAAAAAAAAGGCACAGGAAAGAAAAGTAGGAATATGTTGCTTGATGGTGTATGATGTCTTGCCATAAAACACTTAGAAATGTCAAATTGATTCTAGGTTGTCTTACCTACATACTGTATGTATTAGGGTTGGGTTTATAAACAATTTGATTAAAATAGATTTTCTTTTGAAGGATCCAAATCGATTCATAAAATCCAGAATCAATCTCTGGATCAGAGACCTAAGGAATCCTAGGTCATGCTATTGTGGGTAATGGGCTTAACAAATGCTCCAGCGAGGCAACATTTTGGTTAGGGAAAAACTGGCATGGCCATTTTAAAAAAGGGGTCCTCTTTGTCTCTCAGCTCAACATATCTGAATGAAATGTCACTCAATACTGACTGTAGAGTCCCACTTTGTGTGGACTGCTGTAGTGTGTTCATGTTAAATATTTAAAAAATAAATAAAGGAACTGCTTTGGGTCGATTTTAAAGTAAACTTTGAGGCTTTTAATAGTTCCGCAGGTTAGAGGGAACCTTGTACAATTTCTTTCATAAGAGAAATTGGTTTTGCTACTAAAATATCCGAAATTGACATTGAATCAGAAATTGAATACTTGAAAATTAGAAAATCAGTGGCGATACCCAGTCCAGTGTTTCCCACAAAGACTAATTTGTGGCGGTGGCGCGCCACACTATCAACACCGGAAGCCGCACATTGCGTTATTAATTTATTTAAACTGTTTAAAACACGTTCTTCTGCATTTCCTTTCCCTGCTCTCCTCCGTCTCTCGGTCACTTGTGTTTCGCTCACGTACACAGCTCCTCCCACCGTGCGGTGTTTTTAGCCCCCAACGTCGCCTTTCAGGCAGCGCCGCAATGGTTATCGTTAGGGTTAAGGTGAGAGTTAGCTGCCTGGAAGGCGACGCTGGAGGCTTAAAAGACCATCAAGCCCACCGTAGACACAGCGTCTGTCTCCATGAAAGGAGACAAGACGGCTGGCGAAATTCACATGTTCACAAACAGTTGGAAAAAGACGTGTTGAGGATGAGGACCAGCCTGAACCAGATGCATCAGTCTGAAACATATCTGGGGTCCGTTCCAGCTAGAAGGTTTAACAAACTCTGAGTCTAACTCCGATGTTGGAGTTGATTTACCCTGAGATGGGTAACTCAGAGTTTTCGGTTCCAGAACAGCTGATTTGAGTTGGTTCAATCAACTCAGTAGGTTCACACAGGGTTACGCGCCTGCACAGCCACTATAAAAAGGCAGCATGAACAGAGCCATGATTCTACGATTCACCATGGTAACAACCACAAACTGGTCGACGGAAATACTCATGCACACAAATAGCGAGTTTGAACATGTATTTTATAAAAAAAAAAGCAAGTGGTTGCTGCTGCAAAAGAGAATTGGTGTGGGAGAAAATTGCTGCTCGAGTCAATGCGTACGCATTAACAGTGTATTAATTTCATATTTAATCACAGTTAACTTATAATATTAGGCTACTGATGAAAACTGGAATTGTATTACACCTATAAATTTCATTTAGGTGCAATCCTGCGGGCGAAAAAGTAAGATACTACTAATCCCATTCTGAGGCTGCAGCACCATGATCATTAACAGAACTATAATGTATAATCATTTATTTCTTTTGAATGGCTCTCACTTGTTTGTGTCCAGGGAACACTAAAAACATTTAAAAAGACGTTTCAGAGTGAGTCACACTTTTGTGATGGCTCTGCATACAGTGGCTTTACTATTAGGCTACAGTATGATCCATACACACCAATAAAAGAAAACTGCCGTTGGCAAAAAAAAAAAAAAAAAAAAAAAAAAAAAAAAAAGCGCGACAAAGAATCTGCTTGGATGTTAAAGCCTGTCCACGATGGTTGAGGTTAGTGATATGAGGACGGATAAGGTATCTACATATCTAATGGACTGTGATAAAAAATACCTCTCAAATTGGTTATGTGGAAATGAAAATACATCTATAGTCGGGACTCAATATCATCTCCAGATGTAAACTCTCTGTGAATTAATACAGCTTTTTCATCAACGGGATCGTCGACAAAACGACATGACATGTTTGAGAAAAAAACGTTTTATAGTCTGCCTAACATAAACCAATACGTTTTTATTCATGCAGATAACAAACTGCATTAAAATGTGCCTGCTACAGACTGAATGAATGAGGAAATGAGAGCGCTGTGTCAGAGGGAGGAGACAGAGAAACTCGAGGTTTCTTGAAGAAAACCTGCCCCCGACCAGGTTAGGGTCACAGGCTCAGTTACCATAGTAACTGACTCTGATGTGAAGTTACCTCTCTTTCTGAAACAGAAAACCCAGAGTTTCCCCTCATCTCAGGGTTAACAAACAGTTTTCACTAAACCTGCTTTCTGGAACGGGCCTCTGAACAGTCTGACCAGTGTAATTAGTTAGGTTATTCATTCGTTTACATTATTTTCAGGCTTCAACCAGTGAAAGACGGCGTAAGGGAGAGAAAGAGATAGATTTGTTAGGCAATGAAGTAGGAGAAGAGGACAGCATCCAACAGCGTGATCCTCCTCAGTTTTTGATACTTATTGTTACGACAACACCCCCCGGTGATACGGCTCTCTAATCTGCGGGAAACACTGCAGTCCTAAAATGTATTGTTTTATATTTCCTGGTTCAGAGCCAGTTTGGCTCCGTTTGGTCACAGAGGGAAACAGGTCCAAATAGGGAACACTGCTGAGCCTTTGAGGAGTCTAATTAGTGTTGACAGGAAAAAAAAATTAAAAAATAAAAGCCTTCCAACTTCTGTGGGGTTAGGCAGTGCAGGTGATCTATTACAGGTGAAACGTGTACATTTGAAGGATGTTTAACAGTAAAAAAATGTCCAGTGTTTTTTTTTTTCTTCAAGTTGCAAACTTTCACAGCACAGCTGGATACAAAACAAACTGAGCTGTAAACTCGGTCTGGAGTTGGTACCGTGGAAATTGGTGAAGTTCAGCAATGGGCGAGTTTTTTTCTAATTAATAGCAAAATGCAGCGATACGCATTTGTTTAACTGTTGGAGGGCACGTGTAACGTTTAACGGGTTGCTGAGTTGAACCGTGTATTGACATTCAGGTACTGATACTCTGTCAGTGTACACCACACAACAAACTTTATTTTGTTTCTTATTGGGTTGAATTTTGTGAAGCTGCTCAGTGTTTTCAGTTCTGTTGTTAAGGGCTCAACTTGGTCCAATATACAGTTAAAGGCTGTGAGATTCCTCTGTTACCTTTACATTGTGCGGCATGTTTGTGTATTGTCATAGCAAACTATAAACGCAATATTGTCGTTTTCCAACCATCGCCATTGATTTTTTTTTTTTTTTTTTTTTTTTTTTTAATTTGCATCTAATGGAGCGCCCATACCGTCCGCGAAAAAACAAATCCATGCCGATTTTTAGTTGTCATTTCAAACTTGTGTTTTCTGAAATTTGAAATGCTTTGCGCAGTACATAGAATGTATTCCTACATATAGGTATGGAACAACCGCAATTCAGAATCAAGTTTCCTGTAACTTTAAATTGGTCTAAAAATCTAATAGATCCAACCTAAATAGACAAGAACTATCTCAGTGTTTAAATTTACACTATACTCTTTGAAACAATCCTCTGATCTCACATCTGTCAGATGAGGTCCCCCATTACTTCCATGCAGCCTGTAACACCATTATTAGCAATTTTTATTTTAAATATGAACAGGATCCAAAACCAAAAGACTAAAAGCAGATAAGGTCTTTAGTGAATGTGATTAAGCCAATCAGATTGGTTGATCTGTCAGAAACCGGAGAATTCAGTCATTAGCAGCTCATCATTTACCTTCATTACAATGATGTTCAGAACTGACTGTGGGTTTTCCTCACTACTTTTAAGATACTGTTAATAGTATTACTTGATTGTTGTGCCACAGGATCTTTACTGATAATTAAAACAAATTTGCATTCTCTCAATAACCAGATTAGGAGTAATCAGTACATTACCATTAGAGTTAGTTCTACAATCATGAAATCTAGTATGTTCGGTGATGTTCAAGCATTTTAACATTTTAACTCTAATGCTGTCCACAGCTGCTAACGGAACAATTGAGAGCCACTTTAATCATAAGGTTTAGTCAGTAGATGCTCCTTTTCCCCACAAATCAAGCTGAAATGATCAAAACGAAAGTGTCCAAGGGTGTTGACCACGAGAGAGAGATTAACTGGTCATCAAGACATGCTACAGACCTCCATGAGCCAGTCCAGGAGAATTGCCCTCATCTTGGGCTGCAGATGAGGATGTTTCTCCATCACATGGACATCCCTGGTGTAGGTCTTATCCTTCTCCAACATGTTGTTCCATACCACATCCTTACTGGCCCAGCTGATAAATCAGAGATGTACACACAATGGTAAAAATCAAGGATTCAACTCTTGACTGTCCCCCTTGTTGTGCAACGCTGTGTCATTTGGATTTTAAATATGACTTGCTTTAAACAGACAACCAAAAGATCAAACACTTTCAATCTAGTTCCTACAGGGCTGTATTTTAGCCCTAGTGATTTAAAAAATGAATTTTAAAAAAAGGGTAAAGGAGAAAACTATTAGCCACAACTACAGAATACTGTGAAGGAAGACATATAAGCTAAGCCTAGAAACATGCCCAGGCCTTAGCTTAAATTTGTCACCAATCTGTATGTGCTTCGATAGAACGGGTGGCTGCATAATATGGAGCCTAAGCAGAGATAATCAACCAAACAGTACTCACCACAACGCAGGGAGCGGGGCACAACGCACGGGTGTTACAAATACGTTGTTAAAGTTGTAGTGGGGGAAACCTGCGTTTATCAGGGCAACCTCTTCCTGATCAGGTGTGGGAATCCACCTCTGTGGACTTGTGTAACCAGCATCAAGACCCCTGCCCAGCTTCACGGGAAAGAGAGAGAGCAGAGATGAGGAACGGGCACAGTATAGAAACGTGGTAAGGCCAGCACTCCAATATGCTGACTGCAAACATTAAAGCCTAAAAAAGGGACAATAGACTAGGACTGTGAGATACCGATATCGTGACTTCGATGACATTTTTCAATACTATAGAGGCAATTCGGTCGGTGCTTAAAAAGTATTGCATTTGGAACCCAGCCCCTACTACGGACACACCTCCTAATCAGAGATCAAGCGTAAAGTGCTAGTTAAGGCAGAATTAAGAATAGATCAGCCAAAACGTACTTGAGGAATGAGCAACCAAGCTCATATCCCAGCAGCAACTGGGCCACAGATACATTAACTGAACCAAGGCATGAGTTAAAACTGGGGTGAAGCACATGTTTTGAAGTGTGGAAAGATAACCAAGCCTACCTCACATTCACGCTGCTTCTTCTTCGTCATCTCTGCTACCTCCTCATCCAGATCTTGTAAATACTGAGAATCAAAGAAAGGACTTTATTTTAAAAAAAGCATTATTAAATGCAACTATATTCATTATGAAATATAATATTAGCTGCATTGATCAGTAATACTTGATTGAATGAAGCACAAGACACTTACTTGCCAGCAATGATGAATATAAAATGTATGTTAAGGGACACCGGTTTTATATTGTAGGTATTCAATTAGGCCTACATTTGCAACCTAGCCACAGCTGAAAATGGGGTCAAGGCTAGTTATAGGCTAGTCTGCAAGCCTTTCAAACTACTTACAATAGCAACATCTGCCTTCCTCTTTCTCGGTCGTACTGTGGGTTCTTCGGGTGCCTTGGGAGCAACAGACCTCGATTCTGTTTCTTCCCTATAACAACACAGTAGCTGTAAGTCTCCAGAATCAACATAATACATTTTAACAAGCTTGGACCTACATGTTAATGCGGTCAAAAATAAGGTCCTATAGCAACAAGCTAACTAGCCGAACGGCTAAGCTCCATCAACTTTTTTTTCCTCTGTCGTCACACACTTTGATTGACGCGCTAAAAGAGTCATGAATTAAATCAAATATTAAACTCACCGTTGTCCTCGCATTATACTCTGAGGGGTATGTGTCAGTTTGAGAGTAAACCTGTGAATGAATGAATGAATGAATGTTTTAAAAGTTTTATTTTTGAGTTTCTAAAATGAAAGAATACACACTCCCAACCCCCACTCTCAACTCCCTCCTTCTGACAAAGCCCAACTCAGCCTGGCGCGGGGAAATGGAAACAGTACGCAATTAAAAGTCGCCAGAAAGTACCACACAATGCAAGTATATTCGTGAAATTAAACGGCGACTAACATCAGACATTACAGTAGCTGCTAAACGTTGTTCTATCGCGTATTTTTTTTCATGGGAAGCTGGTTATTTCCCTCCACTATCTTTGGACAGCTGGCTTGCCACATAATGGCCGAACGACAGGCACAGCTGAGACGCCTATTTTTTTAATTCACCATTTAACAGTAACAGCACCGGACACCCAGGTGAAAACAGGCGACATTTAAGTATCAACATCCATACAACGCTTTAACTCGTTATCGAGCTTATTGCAGTTTAGTTAGCTTAGCTACACAGGTGGCAGCTGAACAAAGCTTAACCAACTCGATGCAATGGTAAACGTTAGGTTTCATCCACTCACCTCAAGATTCTGTCCCTTGAAGTTCACTCTTATCCACGTCTAAAAAGAAATACGAAGGGATGTGGAACTTCACCGCCTGTTGTTCGGACTCGGGGTGCTCCCTGTGCACGAGTGTATGTGTATCTCCAGGCCGGGGCTAGTTCCTCTGAGCTGGCGCCTCGCACAGAAGAACAGATGACTTGAAGCATCAACGTCAGAGAGGAGTGGATTTAACTTGGCGCTAAACCCCCAGCTTCACCGCCCCTTTATAGTCTCATTTCAACTCAATTCACCACCGTTTTCACACAGGTATCGTGTGTGGAGCACATGCTTTTGATATAGTAGATATATCTTGTGCTAAAGAAAAAGACAAATAAGTTATAAGTTAACCGGCAAAACGGGAGGTGTAACCGCTGTGGTGACAGCTGCAGGGGGCGGCGCTTCCAAAGAGGAAGTGCCCGGGCACCGCGTGGCTAGTCTGTCAGATGTAAACAAAGCCGTAGTCCTTTCGGATTAAGCCTAAAATAAAACTTAAAACGACCGAATTATTGTAAGGTAATTGAGCCTTTCCGTTCAGCGAACTCCCCCGACGGTTCTCTCTCGCTGTCACCATGGGCGCGTCGGTTATTTAGCAAAAAAACAACATGTTAGCACGCGGATGCTTCTAGCGAGGCGCCCATTTCCAGCATGGGTCGTCATACCCATAGACATATAGACCTATATATGTATGAATATGTATATGTCCCCTCATTGCAACTATGCAACCCTTTTCCAGTATTGCTGCACTGCTAAATGTGTTTTAAATCCAGGTGGAGGTAATGTAATTGTTTTCTGCATTACTGGTGTTATATATGATATTATATTTATTGATATTATATCTGGTTTGATATGGATTTTGAAGACAGAAGAAGTAGAAGGTTTGTTATTTAAAATGTTGTTTGATTAACCAAAACTGACCTTTGGCCAGCCACGTGATCCCCCATGCTTAGAAAGTCAAAAAAACAGATATTTTTTTCTTTCTCTCTGCTTCCAGGTGGCTCCACAAGACGGGACCATGAAGTTTTTGGACCTTTTTGGGCGACTAAAATCCGTGGTTATTGGGATGATTCATGTTAAAGCCTTACCAGGTATGACTGCACTGACCTTCAGTGTTCAAATGTACATGTACAGTGGTGGAGGAAGTATTCACTCCCTTTAATGCCGCACTGTAAAATAGGCTACTCCATATACCACTTCCCTGTATTTTTGTGTGGAAAATCTTAATTTGTAAAGTAGCTATAACAGTCAAATCAACACAGTTGAGTAAACTGTATAATATTCTCTCTGCACTGTAGTGGGAAGTGGAATGAAATGAAATAACTCAAGTAAAGTACAAGTACTTCAGATTTATACTTGAGTACAGTACTTCTTTTGCATCACTGCAAATTTGGAGAGCTTTTGTATGTGATACCTCCAGTATTCAGATCCTTTACTGTAAATAAAAGTACTAATACCACACTGTAGAAATACTCTGTTACAAGTAAAAGTTCTGCATTGAAAATGTTACTTATGTAAAAGTATGTATCATCAGGAACAATGTACTCAAAATATTAAAAGTAATAGTAAAGTAAAAAGTCCCATTTTAGAAAGTGGATCCAAACAGTTGTGTGTTTAATGGTCTCATCATTTCAGCTGGACTTGTAGGCTGTTATTGTGTTGGGTAGTTTAATTTATAATAAAACATCATATTTTATATATTTTACATGTGTTTTATGTGCAAAAATCTTAATTTGTAAAGTAACTAAAGTTGTCAGATAAATGTAGTGGAGTAAAAAGTACAATATTTCTCTCTGAAATGTAGCGGAGTAGAAGTAGAAAGTGGCACGAAAAGAAAAGACTCAAGTAAAGTACAAGTAACTCAACATTGTGTACTTAAGTGCAGCACTTGAGTAAATGTACTTAGTTACATTCCACCACTGGATAGCTCATACCGCTGTTAGTAACCAAGTTTCTCATCTATCTCAGGCACACCCCTGGGTTGTATGAAAATGTCCCAAATCACCGAAGAAGCATGCAGGGAGGCAGCCATCTACCGTGATGCAGGGATTGTACGTTATTGCACACTGTGCGTGTTGGATTCCTTACACATTTGGGGTCTTCCAGGGCAAGACAGTAACCGTTGCCTGTAATCCCCTCTTTGCAATACACCTATACATAGCCATATTCTACTGCTCTTTCATACTATTCATCCTGCACATACACTTATTCTTACTACTCTTATAATGTTACCACAGAGCACAGGGCTGGGCGATATGGAGAAAATCAAATATCACAAACTTTTTGACCAAATACCTCGATATCAATACTGCAACGATATTGTTCTGTTGACTATTTGTGCTTTCACAAAATATTTACACAATGAGATTTTTGATAAATAACCATCAGTAATGTGGATAAATGACTAAGTGGGTAAAGGCAAATAATATAACAGTTACAACAGTCTGGTAAATTCAGAAAATGACATCACTTTACAGTAATGCAGCCTTTAAAACCAGGAAAAGACACCACTTATGCCGTATTACGATATCCAAAATCTAAGACGATATCTAGTCTCATATCACGATATCGATATAATATCGATATATTGCCCAGCTCTACACATAGCTGTACATATCTGTCTATATGGTTCATTCAGTATATCCATATTTATTCTGTTTTTCTAATTATATATTCTGTTAATACACTGCATGTATCTATATCTATATTATTCTTACTACTAGTATAATGTCACTGCTACTACATTGCACATATCTGTGCATGTTGTTCATACATTGTTAATATTACATAGCCATATTTATTCCTATCTTATAACACTGCAATGTATTTCTTGTCCCGCCTATGCACCACTTGTCTATACTTGTATATCGATTTGCCCTTTTCTGCTTTTTTTTTGCACTTCTGGTTGGACACAAACTGCATTTTGCTGTCTTTGTACTTGCACAATGACAATAAAGTTGAATCTAATCTAATCTCTTTCAGGATGGTGTGATCATTGAGAACATGCATGATATCCCTTACTCGTTCTCTGTGGGCCCCGAGGTGTCTGCCTGTATGACTGCAGTATGCGCTGCAGTGAGAAGCATCTGTCCAGGCCTGCCGCTTGGAGTGCAGATCCTGTCTGCTGCTAACCAGCAGGCTCTGGCCGTAGCTCTGGCTTCAGGTTTGGTCTTTCACTGGGTGCTGCCACTAACAATTATTTTCATTGTCAGTTAATCTGTCGATTGCATTTTATATTAATCGATGAGTTGTTTGGTTTATAAAATGTCAGGAAAATATGAAAAATGTCGATCAAAGCCCAAGATGACCGTGCTCCAATGTCTTGTTTCGTCCACAACTCAAAGATATTCAGTTTACTGTCACAGAAGAGGGAAGACACTAGAAAATATTCACATTTAAGAAGGTGGTATCATAGAACGTTTACATTTTTCATAAAAGAAAAAGGACTGAAACCGATTAATCGATTATCAGAATAGTTTGCGATTAATTTAATACTCGACAAGTAGTCTATGTCGACGACGTTCCACTTCCTGGATTGTTCCGGTACCACCGGAAATTCTGTCAGATGTCTGTTACCTTCTGCAGACAGCTAGCTAGACTTTCTGTCCAGTTTTCTGTCGCACGACTAAAACAACTTCTGAACGTACACACGTTCCACCAAAACAAGTTCCTTCCCGAGACTATTTAGCAGAGGCACCGTGGCTCCGTCCGGCGCTTAGCATCGCCCAAAGATGATTGTGATTGGTTTAAAGAAATGCCAATAAACCAGAGCACGTTTTTCTCCCCTCCCATAATGCTGTGTGTACTAGCCAGACCCTCCTCCGCAGCGCTGTGGAGGAAGGTCTGGCAACACGAGACCACTTGACAACTAATCGATCAAGCTTCGCAGCTCTAGTCTTTGTATCCATTCAATTGCTGGAGCTCTGTGTATGAGGCTATAATCATCATCAGCGAAAGCTTTTAAAAGAGAACAGAGGTCTTCAATCATGTGGTATCATTGCAAAAGGGTAAACCGATCTTCATGCCAAACAATACATCAGCTGATTACTGTCTTCTCACCTATTCTAATTTAAGATGTGTTCATCAGTTAAATGAGTTGCTGTGTGTTTGGTTTTCAGTAAGAAACCGCTTACTTTCAGAGCAAAGGTCAGACTTAGCCAAAACGTACCTGTGTTTGACACAGTGGCTACCGGTTGGTCAACCACAGCACTGTAACATTCCTGTGTGGTCACAGGTCTTGATTTCATCAGGGCTGAGGGTTTCGTCTTCTCTCACGTGGCTGATGAGGGTCTCCTGAACGCCTGCGCCGGAGACTTGCTGAGATATCGCAAGCAGATCGGAGCTGAGCACGTGCACATCTTCACCGACATCAAAAAGAAGCACAGGTGAGCCCACCTTCTCTACAGTTACATTAGAAAGTACAACCCGATGAGCCGCTTACATGCAAAAAAAAAAAATACCTGAAAGCTAGCCCTGTAACATTTTTTTTTACATAATCACGGTTTCTTTGTTTAACCGCAATTCATTGCCAACATTAGAGTTAGAAACAATGTTTTATGATAATCAAGAGGCTGTGTATTTGTGTTACTACATTATCTGGGTCACATGACAGTGATATATGACATGGATGTATCCTGGGATTCATTCCAAACTTTAATTTGTTTCAAAAAGTAATACCTAAATGTGTTTACGTTTGACTGAAAGAGACCACTATAATGTTAATCGCAATTATTTCGGAGACAATTAATTGTACAGCAAAATTTGGAATTGTTACAGCTCTACTGAAAGCTGACTTATTTGACTTATTATATCTCTGAATACGACTGTAGTTGTTCAGTTAGAGCTACTTTTTCTCTGATGATACTCACATAATTAGCAATCATCCAGTCCATATTTATCAAACTGCTGAAAGTTAAATTTTAGACTTAAGGTCCAGCGTGTAATGCGTTTAGTTGTGATTATCAAAATCGGTGTTGCCCGTTCACAAACTTGTCCTTTTCATGAATATTTACCACCACCATCAATTCCAAGTTTTCCTTTTGGCTTGAAATTTTACATTTGCATTCACATGAACTGGGGTAGATGCTCCATATTCATGCTCCATCTTGAAATACGTTAGCCGGTAAGGGACATACAGGACATACTGCTCCACTTTTCACTGTCACATGATAAACTCCCAGGTGCTGCTAATGCTGCTAATGGGTATCGTAGCTTCCCGGCCCCGGCAAGTTTGAAGAAGGAAACATGGAGGACCGCACGTATTCTTCATCCAAATTTCAGAAAGAGGAGTCCTCTTCTTCGCCCAGAAAAAGAAAAAGGATATTGAAAAGAGCAAGAGACCGGCTTTTTGAAGCGTGAAGGCTACCGTAGCTGTAATACATACTTTGAACTGCGTTGCGCGAGAGAGTTGATTGCGATATATGATCTCAACGCTAGATGGGAGAAATTCCTACACGTTGGACCTTTAAGTGACAGCTTATATATTATTATATATTAATATATTTTTACTTTAAAATGCTGTTAAATGTAAGAGAGTTCCCGGGGCGGCCTGATGGAATGGTTGAGGTGTGTACCCTCCTATAACAATAACTTCCCGCGTTTGAAAGTCAGCTGTGGACTCTCTGAAAGTCACAAGCTTGGGATCCTTTCGATATTTAACTTCCAATTGAACTGTGCTGCAATTTTTACTCCCTTTCTTTCCCCTCAGTCCCCTCCCCACTGTCCAATGTCCAATGTCCAAACACTTCCTTCTACGTATTTTGGACTGACTGAGTCTATATATACCCTATATACATTATACTGTATACAGGTTATAAACCCTATCCTAAGGGTAATGGGTCTGTGACAAATATAGGGGATATTGCATTTGTCATGAAAATACATACCATAATATATAATAATATGTATTCTGTATGTGTGTTTTGTTCCCAGCTCCCATGCCCTGACATCAGACGTGAGCATCGAAGAGACGGCCCGTGCCGCCGAGTTCTTCCTCTCGGATGGACTCATCATCACAGGAGCAGCCACCGGAATGCAGGCGGACCCGCGGGAGCTCAGAGGTACTGCCACAAAAACGCTTCACACTTCACATAGTCTCGCATTGCCAGACCCTTCCCCCACAGCGTCGCGGTGGAAGGTCCGGCCAGTCCACACAGCATTCCGAGATGGGAGAGAAAAACGCGCTCTGGTTTATTGGCATTTCTTTAAAACGGCTAAGCGTCGGAAGGAGCAACGGCGCCTCTGCAAAATAGCCTCGGGAAGGAACTTGTTTTGTGTGTACGTTCAAAAGTAGTTTTAGTCGTGCGACAGAAAACTCAGATTGGACAGATAGTCTAGCTATCTGTCTGGATTTACCCTGCAAGGGTCTGAGGAGCAGTTAACCATAGTCCTCACAAATCCACCGGAGTTTAGAGCGCTAACACAAAGAAAGCGGAAGAAAACGAGGGACATCCAGCGGAATTTCCGGCAGCATCTGAACAACCCCGGATATGACACGTCGTGGATATAGACTACACTGCACACAACCAGGAGCTACAGGGTACTGATGACCAAGTGAAGCTTTGGGAAGAATTTTGTCTATTTTCTGAGCCCAGTAGATGGCACTGTTGAGGCCGTGAGCAGTCAAACAAAGTGCTGCCGCGAGGGACCAAACACTGAGAGATGCATGAACACACTGTGACGAGCTCGAGATTGTATTGCAATGATGTATTCCTCTTCTTCCACACGTAAAATACAACTAGCACTGCAGTTACCAAATGTCAAGTTACCTTGTGAGTAGGATTAATTGCGTTAGTGCGGCGTTCAACAGAAAGTGTTCGCTCCCAGGCTCACCCTGTCAAAGCCCAAAAAAAACCAGAGGAACAGGTGAAACAAACAAATATGTTATCACTTCCGCTCAAACCGCCATGAAAACGCCCACCACCTACAATATAAGTGCACAACACAATAATCAACAAACAACATAAATGAGACCATAAACAGCATGCAATATGTGGCTCCTACAAGCACTTTCTGTTCAACAAAGGGTTGGAAGTAGAGGGTGACAATTTTTCGGGTCACATATAATTGGCACATGAAAATGTACCTTTTTGGTACTAGAGCAATAAAATCAACTGCTTTTTTTAGTCCACTAAATGGACAAATGAAGTGAGCAGAACAGAGACATTTATATTTTTTGGATAAAACAGTTGTTGACAAAGCTTTCCTTCGGGGACATGATATGAAGTTGGAAAAAAAGGTAATAAATTGCAATACATCTCAGAATATAGCAATATGTTTAAGATCGCATTAATATGGCATTGTCACATAAGTATCATAATAATATGGTATTGTGGGGTGCCTGGTGATTCCCATCCCTAGTCTATAATATGCTAAAAACCTAAAAGTATTCAATTAACAATGACATAGTACCAAGAAAAGCAAGTAACTCCCAACATTTGAAAAGTATCACAGCCTTCTATACTATGAAATGTCATTTTAAAGGTCCCATGACATGGTGCTCTTTGGATGCTTTTATATAGACCTTAGTGGTCCCCTAATACTGTATCTGAAGTCTCTTTTATATAGGCCTTAGTGGTCCCCTAATACTGTATCTGAAGTCTCTTTTATATAGGCCTTAGTGGTCCCCTAATACTGTATCTGAAGTCTCTTTTATATAGACCTTAGTGGTCCCCTAATACTGTATCTGAAGTCTCTTTTATATAGACCTTAGTGGTCCCCTAATACTGTATCTGAAGTCTCTTTTATATAGACCTTAGTGGTCCCCTAATACTGTATCTGAAGTCTCTTTTATATAGACCTTAGTGGTCCCCTAATACTGTATCTGAAGTCTCTTTCCCGAAATTCAGCTTTGGTGCAGAACTACAGCCACTAGAGCCAGTCCCACAATGAGCTTTCCTTAGGATGTGCCATTTCTGTGTCTGAAGCTATTGAGGAGGAGAGAGGGAGGGGCAAGGTGGAGGGTGGGGGTGTGGCCTTCTTCTTCTTCTTCTTCTTGTTATGGCAGATTACTACTTTTGTATCATACCGCCACCAACTGTTCAGGAGTGTATACCATGAACTTCATAGAAACGTCATAGAGTCTAGGTTTGAATTAATTCAAAAGAAATAAATAAACAAAACATAAAAACAAAAACTATATTGTTTTCACTAAACCAGTACTCTGAAGAAAAACAAATAAAGCTTCAAGTCTTTCCCTTGTCATACCCTGTTCTTCAAGTATATCATGTATTGCATTTGTTCCGTCCATTTCCTGCCAGTGTATTCTACTATCTTTATCCTTCTTACATACAAAAAGTACATGTTCTACATCTTCTTTGTCTTGACATTCTATGCATAAGCCATTGCCAGAACCTATTATTTTTAAGGTAGCATTCAGTCCTGTGTGACCTAATCTAAGTCTGGTATAGACCACTTCTTCCCGTCTGTATAAACTCAGCGAAGTAACCCTTTTCCCGATCACAGTCTTCTGTGATTTATGATAGTGTTTAGCATTAACCTCCCCTTCAGTTTGCCATCTTTGCATACTTTCAGACTTAATTATAGATTTAGCTTCACCCTTCCCCAGTGGAACATTAATTCCTATATATTTGTTTTCCAGCATCTTTTTTGCAATTTTATCAGCCTCTTCGTTTCCTGTAATACCTATATGAGCTGGAACCCAACAAAACTGAATATTGATTCCAAGGTTCCTAAAATGCAATAGTAAATGTTTAATTTCTATAATCAAATCTTCTCTTGATGAGTGACCTGTATCTAGGCTATGAATAGCTGCCATGGAATCTGTACAGATCACAGCTTTCACTGGCTTAACCTCTTCAATCCACCTTAGAGCTGTTATTATCCCAGTCATCTCAATAGAGTATACAGAAAGAAAATTATTTAACCTATATCCATCTCTTTTATTAAATTCTTGAATAAATAACCCAATCCCACAATGACCATTTTCTGGATCTTTTGATCCATCTGTATATATTTTAACATATCCATAGAATGTTGATTTGATATAACCCTGGCAGTATGCTGCAAAACTTTGTTCATTTGGATACTCTCTCTTTCCTTCCAACAGTTCACTATTAACCTCTGGTGATGGAAGAATCCATGGGGGAATAGCACTTAGAACCAGTGAAGGACTAAATTTCAAATCTTTAATTCCATACTGTTCTGCTATACTCTTGATGTTCCACCCAAACCCTTGTGATGTTGTTTGATATTCCCAGCAAACATTAAGAACTGAATTTGCTGGATTATTAATACTTCCCAGCAACCTAACCCAGTATGTCAAAGACAATTTATCATACCTCAAACTAAGAGGAGATTCCTCCGATTCTACTAATAAAGCACATGTAGGGGTTGTTTTTATAGCTCCTAAAGCAAGTCTTATAGCTTTAAATTGAATCCTCTCAATTTTCCTTAAAGAAGTTTTGCATGCTGAACTATAAACTATACATCCATAGTCTATGGTAGATCTTATTAAAGCTTTATATATATACATCAAAGACTGTTTATCTGCTCCCCAACACTGTCCAGTTATCATCCTTATTAGATTTAGAACCTTTTTACATTTTGTTTCAATATGGTCTATATGATGTTTCCATGTAAGACGTTCATCCAACCACATCCCCAAATATTTAAATTTTTCTTTTTTTTCTTCTCTCTTTCAATTGATTGATTGTACAACATAACTGTATACCTTTCTGGGACCTTCTTTCTGGTAAAGAACATAATCTTAGTTTTATGTATGGAAAACTTAAATCCCCAATCAATACCCCATTGTTCTATTGCCTGTATATCCCTTTGAACAGCTCTTGTTATGTATGATATATTGCGTCCCCGTTTCCATATTACTGCATCATCTGCATACAGCAACCCTTCATTCCTTTCCCCTAAGCTTTCAAATATGTCATTTACCATAATATTGAATAATACGGGACTAATAGCACTTCCTTGCGGAATTCCGCTGTCAACCGTAAACTTCACTTATGTCTTTACCAACTCTGACCCTAATTGTACGTTGTGACAGAAAGTCTAATATATAGTTATACATTCTCCCACTGATTCCCATTATATCTAATTTAATTAATAGTCCCTCGCTCCACATAGTGTCATACGCTTTTTCAATATCTAAAAACACTGCCACCATGACCTCTTTCATAACTAGAGTCTTCTCTATTTCATTGCTGAGCTTAACTAAAGCGTCAGTAGTTGATTTACCTTTTCTGAACCCTGTCTGATACTTTTTTAAAGGACATTTATATTCAAGATAGTAATTCAAACGAGCCACTACTATTTTTTCCATTAATTTTCCTAAATGGGACATCAAAGCAATGGGGGTGTGGCCTTGACCAACTGCCACTTTTCTTGTTTGAAAGCCATGATGTCTCTCTCACATGGGTTGGCCAAATTCTCTGGGCGGGCAAAGCAGAGAAAGGGGAGGTAACCTTGCTTGTTATGACCTCATAACAAGCAGATTCCAAAACAGCTCATCTGAGCTTTCATTTTCTCAAAGGCAGAGCAGGATACCCAGGGCTCGGTTGAAATTTTCATGCCATGGGACCTTTAAGTCACTGCCCCATCTGTCCAGCAGAGGTCCCCCTCCCCTGTAGTGATACCCTGATCATATGTCCTTCTGATCCTAATTTCTTATGTGTCCTGGAGTGTGGCCCATGCCAAAAATGGTGTTACATTACAGTTTCAGCAGGAAGCTGCTTTAAAAAAAAAAAGCTCTGATAATAAACCAGCTGTACACTACCTACCCAGCAGCAAACAGCGGACAGATACAGTTAGCTGAGGTGAACATAGTGGAGCATTTAGCTGCTAAAGAGACCGATGTGTTTCTTAGAAGTTGGTGGAGATCAAAACGGAGCTAAAAGGAGAGTGAACGTTGCACTCACTGTACATTCATCACACTGACAGAAAACAGGACTCCAAATGAATGCTAATGTTGCTCCATATCTACTGGGTGTGTAAATAAGCAACTGTTGGTTACATTAACTTTATAAGGTGTACAATAGGTCTACATTTGCAGCTTGTTGTTGGCCAATAGCTATAGTTTCTAGTTACTTTGGAGATTAAGATTACATGATACAACAAATGTGGTTTTACAAAAACATGATTCGAAAACATAAAAACAACTTTTACTTTTGATACTTTCAGAAGAGTCGGCGAACAATACTTCCGCACCTTTACGTAAGGAAGATTTTCAATGCAAGATTTAGTAGTAATTGAGTATTTTGGAATTGTTGTATTGCTTCTTCCACTTATCTGAATACTTCCCCCAGTCATTTTCAGAGGAAGTATTGTACAGTACTTGTTACCTCACTTTGCAAAATCAAATTTGACCTGCAAAGCATATGATCAGCTTAAACTATATGATACAATATATAAAAGAGTTGAAATAATCTCCACCTCAGCCAGCTACAACATTAAAATAATGCTTGTATGTTGCTTATATGTTATATGCATTTGGTAACCGTGATCCAGTAATCATTTACAAAACTGGCCCCTTACACAGTGTTAGGAGTACCTGCACTTTTAATACTTAAATGCATATGAGCTGGTACTACTTCTGCACTTTTACTTAAGTAAATTATTGAATGCAGCGGTTGTACTTGTAAGGGAGTATTTTTTTACAGTGTGGTGGTCTACTAGAATTTGAATACTTCTTCCATTAGTGGCTTAATCAGTGGCCCAGGTCTGCTCTGCTGAGAGCCAGTGGGTCTGAAATCTAGCACCACACCTGTCTAATAGCAACACCTGTTTAAAGCAGTCTCCAACTCAACATACAAGACTGTAAATACTTGGAGCTAAACAAGCACACAGCCTTGGTTTCATACACACAAGTGCGCTGACACACACACACAATTCCCCCCATCTCTTTCCCTCACACACGCACACGCACTCTCTATCTCAGTAACACAAACACGCAGACACTGGTCAGACTATATGACACTCGAGCTAACATGCCGGTGTGGAGGTTAGCCTCTGTTACTGTATGTCAAAAGTTCAATGGGTGTATCCCAGCCTCTCTTGGTTTAGTTTCCTCTCACCGACACCACCGACTCTGTGGGTGACATTCATTAACAGTGGTTAGGATATCAAGTTTTTTTATGCCTGAAAAGACGTTTTCAGCAGTGATCCAGAAAGAAAATCTGCGGAATTTAGCGGACTGCTTTTCTGCTTGGGGTGGAGAGATGTGTTAGTTTTATTTGAATTTGTTTAATTTAGAAAATTTCGCCGACGTTTCTGCGTCGGCAGATTCCGTGTGGCCCTGGTTATTAGATATTGTTGATTTCTTTTTTTTATTTGTCCTATGGATTTGAGTAACAATAGTCTATATCCATGATATGTTCCAATTCCGGGATTGCTCCGTTGCCGCCAGAAATTCCGCCGGATGTTCCTCTTTTCGGCCGGATGTCCCGTTACCTTCCTCTTTCTTTGTGTTGTAATTCCAAACTCCGGTGGATTTCTGAGGACTATGGATAACTGCTCCTCAGATCTCTGCAGGGTAAATCCAGACAGCTAGCTAGACTATCTGTCCAATCGGAGTTTTCTGTTGGACTTTTGAACTTACGCAAAACAAGTTTCTTCCTGAGGCTAATCTGCAGCGGCACCAAGGTTCCGTCCGGTGTTTAGTGCCAGCCAAGACGATTGTGATTAGTTTAAAAAAAATGCCAATAAACAGGAGCACATTTTTCTCCCAACTAAGACCCTCCTCCGCAGCGCTGTAGAGGAAGGTCTGGCAATGTGTGACTTGAGTAACCATAAACAGTGTGTTTTTTATAAAAAGCTGTAGTTGCCACTGCTGTTTCTTTTGCAGACGTTTCCCAGTCTGTGAGAATCCCAGTGCTGATAGGTTCTGGAGTGACCTATGACAACATCGAACGCTACCTTGATGCAAACGGGGTGATCATCGGCTCTCATTTCAAGCAGGGTGGCCACTGGGCCAATGCGGTCAACCCGGAGCAAGTGAAGAGGTTCATGGGAAAGATACGCAAGCTTTGAAAATGAGAGAGAGAGGTTTCCCTGTCGTCATCACCAGTGCCTTAGACATGCTTAGTGACTGTCTGTACTGCCTCATTAAAACACATACAGCCACCACCTTAAGAAAACAAGACTTTATTATTTTTTTTGTACATTTTATAAATACACGCAAATAGAAAAACATAATATTGAACTGTATTTACACTCGTCTGAAATGAACAATCTGTGTCTTACATGAAAAAGTGAGAACTTGCTGAAAAGTACAAAATGGTTGACCCTATACAAAACATTAACAGTGGATGTGTAATTATTTTTTGACATGAATGCTGTATAGGTCACCGTGATATAAAAATGAGCTTTTATTACACTCGTCACAAAAACGTCTAAAGCTAAGGCACGGGATATAAAACATACTGAATAAAATCCCGCATCACCAGTCAAAAAAACATGCCATAACACCGTGATCCAACTGCATCATAGTTCACTCATTTCAAGCAAATCTTTTCTACAGGTTTGAAGTTTTCAGATTTGGATCAGTGTCGCACAGTAAAAACACTTTTAGAATAACTTTCACACACCTCCAACTTCCTATAAGCCCTATTCCTACTAATATCTAATCACTCAAACAACTCAACTGTTCATAATGTACGAAAGGCTTTTATTTGAAAGTAACGGTGCGTTAATGCTTTCAAACCTGAGGGACCGACCGTGTCAATCATGAGGAGGGAGATCAGGAGATCAGGAGATCAGGAGATTCAGTGTTCTCGGGGGTTTCAGATGCAAGGGGTGCAGTACAGGTTGCCTGTATTCAAATCAAAATAAACACTTGTGTGTGTGTGTGTGTGGTTCATTTGTCCGATGTTCGATTATTTTACTGCACCGGAATAGGTGAATCCCACATGCTTGGCCTTGGGATATACAGCGTTAACTGTGCGAGGTGAAACGATTGCAAAAAAAAAAAAAAAAAACCTGAGTAAATTCAGAGTCAAGGCACTGCGCTGCACAACTTAGCTATGGTAGAGGCAACTGGAAACACACCCTCTCACACGCAGTCCCATCACTCCCGTTCAGTAGTTGTAGAGGCGCTGGCAGGGCTGCTTGAAGTGGCCGTAGCGTTTCTCTGCCGGGGAGAATCGCACCTTAGCCAGGTTGTGCCTGTGGAGGGCGCTGCGGCTCAGCTTCCTCTGCTCAGCCTGGGCCCTGGCCCTCTGGACCGCCAGCAGCTGGATGTTGCAGGGCAGAGGGATTCCCCAGGCAGCCAGACGCCACGATATGTGCGGCTTTACTGCCACAGGCCTGGACAGACACGACAGATGTGTTGATGATGGAATATATGGTGAAATACAATATGAGAGAGAGAAAGTATCACTGTACAGCAGCTCTGAGCGAATGTCCTGGCTCTTATATCCTAGTGAACAAAAACTATTGAAGCTTTAGAGCCCAAATGTGAGACACTTTTGGATGGTCCTCATTTCTCACGAGGTTACTTTTGAATTAAATCTTGAGATTACAGTGAAAGTAGCTTAAAGATTTTCATTTAATTATGAGGCAACACATAGGTGATTGAGCCTATGGTCCAGTGATGAAAGCCTTTGTATTTCCAGTATTACGAATATGGGTGGGCCAAAATATCGATACGGCAATATGTCATTCTTCTTCGTGCGATACAATGATCGATAAGCTGGTGCCAAACATCGCTATGTTAATTAATAAACTGAGGCGCTCTGACTAGATTTCCCTGCTCCCTGCATGGCTACTTCATGGCTCCTCGAGGTGGCGCTCAACACACGGAGGAAAACTTGAATAGAAGTTTACTAGCTGAAGAGAAAGAGGTTTTCAACGGGAAGGCAGACAGCAGTTTGAGGAAAATAACAAGATGCCCCAGCCACGTTTAAAGCGGAGCTATGCAATTTTGGCCATGTCTTCCCTGTTTTCTCGCAGGTTTCTCTATAGAGCTCCCCCTACAGCTTCGGAATAGATATTTGGAAGCTCCTATGTTTACTCGTGTCTGACTCATCGCTCAGTCAGTCTGCCGTTTCCTCTTTCTCTCTTCCTCCGCCAATGCTTTCCTAGCTTTCTGCTTCTTTTTTGCCGGCTGAGCCATGACGATAGTGTGAAAAACTCCATCGCTACCTTGCTAGCCGGTTCCTGAATGGCCGTATTTGCAGGGCCGTGAAGTAATTTGTTACATCGCGAGACCTGATATCACGCAATACTTCCTGACGCTGAGGCCGGTAGCTCGCCGGCCAAAAGTCGCAAGGGTGGTTTTTCCGCTCACAGGCGCTAGGGGGGAGCAAGACGACCACCATTCAACTCGAAAAAAAGTCATATAACCATTCCGATGACTCCGAAGCTGTTCAGTTAAGGTAAATTAAGCTAAAAAAAACCTGCAGAGTTCCCCTAAAGTCCAAAGTCTGGACCCATAGTGGCTCTATAAGTTCTGTAATTTTAATTTACAAACTGAAGAACTTGTGCTGCAGAAGGGTGCTGTTTTATTACAGTTTGGACTTGGACGGTAAATAAAGAGAGAAAACCTGCTCTTAACTTTTTCACGGGCGTTTTGGCCGATATCGTGATGTATCATTATAGGATTGTCTAGCAATACATTACAGTATATTGATTATGGCAGATATTATATTATCAGTATCGTGAGCCATGTATCCTATATTGTGATACTCACGGACTGGGTGTCTGTGGCATGGACATTTCCTGGGGAAAATCCCCAAGCGGTGCATGGTTAGCGACAGTTTTCCCTCACGCAGCAGTGGTTGGTCCGCCACAGAGGGTAGTCGGAGCTATCGCAACAGACTCCCTCTTCAAGTCACTGCAGCAGCGTACGGGTTTATGTTTTCCAGTCTCTGCTAGTGTTGTAAGTAAACGGATACTATAGCAACAAAGAGCGATGACTACAGACGATGAAACTGCAAAAACAAGTGCAAGTGAAATCCAAAAGCACACCTGCAATTACCGCTTATTGCCATAGGTGTCGCCATGCACGGACTTTGTGGGGGGGGCAGGGGGAGCACTGACCCCCCCCGGTAGCTGAAACGGGTTTCAAAAATGAGTGGAATAATTACTTCTGGCATAACCAGATATTTTCTAAATACTTTAAATAACACAAAACAACTAAATGGCTCTCACCTGAGACCATTGTCGACGCATATACAGGACACGAAAAACGATAATTACTGTTGCACTAGTCTGGACATCTTACCGTGCCCATGTTGCAATAAACGTTACCTAAATGCCATGTATATAAATTAGCTGTCAGCTTACTAATTGATTGCGCGTTTTGTGTAGATGTGGACTTTTATACGTTTTATTCCACTTTGTTTAAACGGCGAAGTTCCCTTCGTTTACCTGTTTGGAGCTGACTGGTGAATGGGACGCGCGTAGTATAGGCCTTGCTGGATACACCGTGACTCTGTTTGTGGATCTACTGATCGCTGTGGATTACTTTTTTTCATGTCATTGGATTACGGCAAAATACTGATCTTTTTTCTTAACGTGTCTTAACGTTTTATGGTGTGATTGCGCTTGGTTTCTGCGTTTGGCGGGGCATCTCAACACACTTTAGGTCCAACACTGATTGTTCACGGTTACATTTTAGTTGAATTTAAGTGTCGGGGTTATTCCGCCACCGTCTGTCTGTTGTGCTCCAACACAGCCGTGCCGCGATTGGATTTCATAAGGGCGAATTGTTAAATTGTTACAATGTAATTTCAAATCTGCTTTAAAAAATAAACATATGTTTATTTAGCATGTTTGTTTTGTCCATATGTGCTCGTGCTGTGTTCCCAGGTCTCTCTCTCTTTTTCTTTGTTGCCCCCCCTGGCTCGAATGTCAAACTCCACCTATGGGTGTCGCCAAAGAGAATGAAATCGAGATCTTCGTGCGTCCACATAACACCCAACTGTTCTCTTGTTCTCTATGGTAACTGCGGCCTCACATAATGGCGGCGTCCTCTTGTTTACGTCCCAGAATGCATTGCGCGGTGACGTCTGTTGCTGAGCCCAAATACATCCTTAAAACAACTCAAGTTGCCTAAACCTGTTTTGTGAGCTAAGCATGAAAGTTCATTCCTAACCTGCTTAGGGACTTCTCATCCTTTTAAAAGGATTAGTTGTGTATAGAATAGTCTTGCCAAGAGTTACAGTACATGAGAAGATTGATACAGCCCTCATGTCTGTCAATTAAATATCAAGCTGAAGTCAGAAGACTGTTAGCTTAGCTTAGGACTGGAAACAGCTAGCCTGGCTCTGTTTTAAAGGTAACAAAATCAACCTATCAGCAACTCTAAAGCTCACTAACTTGTTCTATATTGTGTGTTTAATCCATTCACTGACCAAAAAGCAAAAAATGCATATATGGTTTTACAGGGGTTTTGTGTCATTTCTTGGCAGGGTGCATTCACGCCATAAAACCTCAACTTGATGCTAATCAGGCTAGCTTTTTATTGCCACAAACCTGCTTCCATTCTTTGTGCTAGCTAACCATCTCCCTACAAAAGCTTCAAATTTAAAAGACATATAAAATACTTTCAAAGAGCCCCTATTATATGCCTTTTTTGGATTTTCCCCATTTTTTCATATAGTGTTTTATATAGTATTGTGTATATAATAGATGTATAAAGTACCAAAAAAAAGCATTTCATTCCAAATGGAGCTTTCTCTCAACTGCCTGAAACACCTCATCCATATTCCTGTTTGAAATTCCTTAATCAGTCACTTACGTCCTGCCCATAGGTTAGGCTTGTTTGAATTTGGCAGTCACAACAGAGTGGGCCAGCTGACCAATCAGAGCAGACCGGGCTTTTCAGCAAGGTGTTTCAGACAGAGGAGCTGTAGCAATGGGCAGTATGAGAAACATATTGGGTTTTTTGACTATCAAAGCATGTAAACCTATTCTAGTAGGCCCCAAGAGTACAAATATGACGCTGAAAAGGAGTATAAATGGTGCTCTTTAATAGCCCTTTAACTCTCTGAAAGAATGCAAATACGCATATTTATTAAAATGTCAAATTATTTCTTTACGCCAACATGGATGAGAAGTCCTAAAAGTGCTATCGATGATATATCGACTATGAGTTTACACGTGGACATCAATTTCCATGACAGCTGCCACTGTGGACGACCAGCCACTCCACCGAACACATCTTATTCATGTCAGAAAGCACTCACAAAGGGACGGTACAGATGGCGTCACAACAACAGCAATAGCAACACAGCTGGAAGAGGAAGCCAAGAAAAGGACCGACATTCACTCACATTCATTCAGAAGCAGAGACAGTGGCTGGCACCCATGATAGTGGGTAGCTTGGAGCCACAACAGACTTGGAGCTGAGAGCAGAGCCTTGGAAGACATTTAAAGGTGCAGAATGCTTCTTTCTACCACTGCAAATAAGCAACAATGTTAAGGCAATCTACAGCCTTCCTTTCTCCTCTGTATTTTGCCACTGCAGGTTAATGAAGCTCTGTACCTCTTAGCTTACATAATAAAATAGTTCCAGGACACTTTGGGACTCTCACATGTTTTAGAGAAGAATGACATTGATGTATAAAGGCTGATTTATGCTCCTGCATTAAATTGACGCCCTGGCTACGTACGTAGGTACGCGGAGATACCGAACCTACGCCGTTGCCTGACGTGCACCTCTCAAAAAAAATTTAACTACACGTTGTGGTGACGCACGTCGCTCAGCCGTGGCTTGGTAGCGTTGCATTTCCCCCTACTCATTTCCTGGTTCTCCTTCTCCATAAACAACATGAAATCAAGGAGAGGGTTAACTTTTCCTGCTAAAGATTTCCCACTGTGGTCAGAAAGAACAGGGGAGACACTTTGTTTCTCCCACTATGAGACTCTAGAGGCGGTACTCGCTCCGGAACTAATCGCCGTCACTCTCTCACTCGCTATACACACTCCCCACGCACACACACATGCTGGCCCTGCTATTCTCTTAAAGAGATCAACGCACACACCTATGCACAGGTATAAACTTCAGACCACCTACGTAGGCTACGGCGAAAGCTCTGCATGGAGCCTCCGCAGAACCATAAATCAGCCTTAAAGGAGAATTCCGCCCGATTTTTGCCTAAATCTTGATCGCTATATATCTCCGAGTACTGTCGATAAAAAAAAACGAGCAAAATCGGTGCTAGCAAACTGGAGTTGCTGCAGCTCCCAGTTAGCTAAAATGCCAGTTGTCGGGGCATCTTATGAAGAGTGCCTTTGTGCCTCTTAACAGACACAAATGCAATTAAAATGTCTGCGCAACATGAACAGGGCCCTTACGTGACAACAAGATGTGTTTTCAACTCAGACATTGTGAAGAAACCGTTTAAATTCAAAGTTTGTACTGTCACCTGTCTCGCGCCCGGCCGGTAGCTAGAACAGTGATAGCGTTACTGAAGGCTAGCTCTAGTCTCGCGCCGAAGTCCCGTTGGAATTCAGTTGTTGCAGGAAATGGTAAAACAAACAAACGCGAACCATTTCTCTTCCACAGTAGATCAACACACGTTATTCTTACTTAGGGTGACCACACATCTGAAATATTACAGTCCAGGGGTTTATTAATAGGCTTACATTAACAACAAAAGAGCAAAACAGGAGGGAGGAGTAAATGATGCCTAGCCTACATGTGTGCTGACTCAGCTATAATTAGAAAAGTCCATCCAAAGGAGAATACATATTTGAAAGCAATACCTAATGCCTGTTAGTCTTACTTCAATATATTCCATTATGTTTTTATATTTGGATTGTAATCTATTTTTCTCTTTACATAACGATATTTGCAGCATACATTGATTCAGAAAAAGGTAGAAATAGGTGCATAAAAATTCACCAGAATGCAGGAAATGAAGTGTTTAATGCTCAAAATGTTCAATCATTTTAATTCTTTTGGTGTTATTGGAATAAATAACACTTCAAAAATCTTTTTTAGAAAAGTCTCAACATAAATCTCATTCTGAACTGAAAAAGGCTGTTGCTGCAATTTTGTTAATTATACCGAAAAAAAAAAAAAAAAAAAAAAACATTTATTATTAGATGAGGAGCCTATGATCAAAATAATGAAGTTACTGTCTATGTCTGACCTCGGCTGGCACATGTTCACGTAAAAAAGCGTGTGTGCGTGCACAAGCACTACGGTCAGACGCAAAGTGTCCCGGTTTCAGCTCCCGGAAATCTGGTCACCCTACTCTTACTCCAAGCTTCTTCCCTCGTGAACACCTCCGATCTTCACTCTTCACACATTACGCTCCCATCTGCACACTACTGTTTACCGACGGGAGAGAAAGCAGAAGCAAAGATGCCGGTCGGGCCTGCTAGCCCGGCTAGCAGGCCGAGCTAACTACCGGCTGGGTCGAGACGAGACAGGTGACAGTACAAACTTTGAATTTAAACGGTTTCTTCACAATGTCGGAGTTGAAAACGCATCTTGTTGTCACGTACGGTTCATGTTGCACAGACATTTTAATTGCATTTTTGTCTGTTAAGAGGCACAAAGGCACTCTTTATAAGATGCCCCGACAACTGGCATTTTAGCTAACTGGGAGCGCTGGACGTAGCTGCCGCAACTCTAGTTTGCTATTGATCGGTTTTTATCCTATCGACGGTACTCTGAGATATATAGCGATCACGATTCAGGTAAAAATCGGCCGGAATTCTCCTTTAAGACGAATGTGGCGTGAGCTGGAGTGTGTAGTTGGAAACTAACCTGGAGGTGTCCTCTTCATCTTCATCAGAGCCCAGCTCCTCCTCCTCCTCCTCCTCTCCACTCATCCTGCAGCTCATCTGGTAGACAGACATGCTGGGGTGCTCTATCAGCAGGTTCTCCAGGGGATCCACCTCAGGGGCTGACAGCAGCCCGCTCTCTGTACAAACAACATCCCAGTTCACGCAGATCTGTTTTCATCCCAGTCTAAGCTGCACCCTCACTGAGCCAACATTTGAAAATGTATGGATGTGAATGTACAGTATTGGTGCACCTCTGGCAGGGTTTATTTCTCACCTGGGAGATTAACAATCACCCATCCTCCCTCCTCAAACTCCATCAGATCCTCGTAAGTGTCCTCTGCCTCCTCAAAGTCTTCCCCGGCGTTCCCAAGCAGATGAGAAAGAATCTTTCCGATCATCTTTATGCCTCTATTGCAATCTGTAAATTAACAACAGCAAGCAGGTGAACTGCAAGACCACGTTTAATCACGATACAATATCATACAGGGTGGCTACAGGTATAAACAAGTTAAATTTAAGACTTTTTAAGACCACTTCTAAATAAAATGTAAGACTTGAATGCGGTGCGTTTGTAATTATGTTCAACGAGACACTGAACCAGACAACCAAAAGCAAACAACTGGACTTGCATGTGCGTTATTGGTTAAATGACCACGTCCAGTCAAGATTATATGGAGCAGTTTATGGACCATGCAACTGCCCAGGATCTACTTCAGCATTTCAAAGTAAGTGTGCCATAAATATATTTATTAACTAACCTCTTGTATGTTGTGTATCATATAGTTAAGCTTTACTGATTTTTCAAGTGAATAACAACTATGGATAGGGCACTACACGTTAATTAAGACAAATTAAAATGAATAAATTAAAAACAATGGTATTAGAGTCTGCTGTTTACCTGCCAATATGTATAAATAGTATACAGTGCTGCTCATAAAAATAGCCCCACATCATCACATACCCTTCACACTACCTAGAGATTGGCATGGTTTTATTTCAGTTAGCCTCATAGCTGGTTTGATTTACATTGAGAGATGATTTTATTGAAAGCCCCCCATCTCTAGGTATGGTGAAGGGTATGTGAGGATGTGGGGCTATTTTAATTCCAAAGGCCAAGGGAACTTTATCAGGATGCATAGTATCCTGGATCCATGAAATATCTGGCCTTTAGAAATAAAAATCTGCCTGCCTCTCTGGGAATTTAACATAGGGGTGGACTTACTTGTGCCCCCTGTATTTTAAGGAAGGGCATTTATTTATTTACGATACATTATTTATTCACAAAGAAAATTGGTGTCCTTAAAGGTTGGACTTTTCCTACTTTTTTTTAATTAAGGAATTAAGATCAATTTCCAAAAGATGATTTTTGTATTCCTCTTTTTAAGTCAACTTATCATGGGTTCATAAACTTATGAGCACCGCATTTTCGCAGTGACATGACACAAACATATTTAAGACCTATCCAATCTGAATTTAAGACAATGTAATACTTTTTAAGGCCTTATTTTTAGGAAAAGTGATTTAAGACTTTTTAAGGACCCGCGGCCACCCTGTTATATTGATTCTTTGGACAACGATACAATATTTGCAGATATCTTAAAGTCCGTCAAGATACAATGTCAATTTGATTTAATTGAGGGGCCTGCGATCGATATGAGACGATATCAAAGGCCCATTTAACACGGTTACATATATAGCAACTCAAAAAAGACAAAAACAGGATTTGACAATGTTATTACTGAGCCTTTCTAGACATTTAAATTAAAAACAAATTCTTCTTTTTAATAAATATACATTTATATATATAAAATAAAAAATAAAGTGGCATCTTACAGACGATATGATCGATATTTTCACTTTGCATCGATAATATTGGATCGTGGATCATTGATTAGATATATATGATCGATCCAGGTCGATGTATCGTTACACCCCTACCAAAGACACAGCAAAGTAGTTTGGAATGTTGATGACACCAAATGAATCCATATTTTTAAATGTCAAAGTGAGCACTGAGTTGATCTGAGTTACCTCTTCCAACTGCTCCCTGCTTGTTTTTTTGTTTTTTTTTTGTGTGTGTGCAAATTAGCAATGCGAGTGGCTCCCTCTTGAGGCTGTCCCAATGAAACACCCCCAAAGTCTTCCATGGACACATAGCACATGCCTGCTCTTGATCAACGACAACAGCTGATTCCATTGCGCCAACTCAGAAACCTGAGCAGCCTGAGTTGTGACGTTGTGAAGCTGTGTTGTGCCCGAGCTGAAACGGCTAAGGGAACACGATGATACAAGAGGCTGAAATTACACTGGAAAGCAATATTATATAATCTCTGTGCTACTGGTTCAGATTTCTTCCATGACCTCAGACTGCAGCTGACTGACCTTTTGTCCAAACAGAAACCCTGGTGAAATTGATACCAACACTGTTTGTGTGTGTTAGTTCCTGGTACAGGTTCCCATGCCATTCTTGGGAAAACATATTTTTGTCTCTTAATATTACTTATTGCACTAACACTGAAAAAAATATCCTACGGCCACAATAAATGAAAGTATAGTCAACAAAGTGATCATAAGATTATTGACCTCGTCCCAAATTACCCAATACAGTGTGTGAAGGTTTAACTAAGGGTCAATATTTACTGTATCTAATCCTTATATCTGCTGATCGTAAAGATATTTTTCATGCAGACAACAACAGACCTTAATTTGTTTCCTTATCTGTTAAGTTTCCTCAGGTATATAATATCTCAAAATGTATTATATGGCCATATTATACCATGATTTAGTACATGTCTGCTGTTGTTGTTTAAGACAAACATATCCATAAATACACCAGTGTCTGGATGCCTTCCTGCCTGCTTGTCAGAGTGTTTGCCCAGAATGTAATCTCACCAGACCCCTCCCTGTAAACACATACATAATCCCCCATCAAGACTTTTATAACCTGATATCCGCAGAAAACAGCTGGGTGCGTGCTCAGGTACTGTATAAGTGTTCCTTCATTTCTTGTAATGACAGCTGGGCTCAGATACGAGTGTATTAATTTCTTGTAACGACAGCTGCTCGCATTAGGTAAGGGTTTTGGAGTGGTGTTTGTCCGTACAGCATAGAATACATTACAATCCAAAGACATCACATAACCCAGAGAGTATTGTTCTTACAGAACAAAAGACAAATGCGATCCAATGGCTCATAACTGGCCAGTAGGCTATTGCTCAGTGGTCATAGTTACATTTTGACTTACCCGACCAAATAAAGTATGTTTGTCTTCGGGTGTGGTCGTTGTACAGAAAGGATCCCCGCTCTCTTGCTGTTCTTCAGAGATTGTTTTGATCTCAAAGTTGTTTATCGGCGAGTCCAAGTCCTCCCTGCGTCCTGAAACGTCACCAAGCCCCGCCCAATGAGGCGGGACCGTGGGCAGAGCGGGTGGCGATATTACGAATCCCACTATGGCCACGCCAAGACCCGCCCTTCAATAGCGTTCACACACTACTATTGGCCAGGCGTCCATGCTTACATGTACAGGTCCTATCCCCTGACCAATCCCCTAACCTTAACCACTCGAGGTGAAATGCCTAACCCCAACCAATCGAGCTGCTTCGTAGGGCGGGTCTTGGCGTGGCCATAGTGGGATTCGTAATTTTGCGAGCGGGTGTGCGTCAGTCACTGCATCATACGTGCACAAACCAAACCTACTTTTCATTCTGCATAGATAATAGGACGGAAATTCATATTTGTGAACGCCGTCTTCTCAAATAATTCAGAGTGAAACAGTAGATACGATATTTCTATAGGAACAGTAACCGAACTTGCAAACAACGTAATGTACAAAAAGGTATTTCTACCGTAGACGAACGTTAGTAAGAAAGTTTCAAAAATGGAGTCTTAAGTAAGCTAATGTATGTTCCCCACAACCACTCAAACATGCTCACTTGAAGCAGCAGCACCCGAAAGCACAGGGAAGAATTTCTTCTGTGAAAACTAGTAAGTTATACTTATTTTATACTTACCGGTTTGTGCGTGAGCGAATGGACTATTACATTATGGAGTTAGCTAGCTTGGGATAAACAACCAAACAACAAGCTAGCTAACTCCATAATGTTTTTAAAGAGTTTTATCTGAGACTAGTTCCAGATAATTCACCTATACTATTCATGTAGTGCGTGATACGTTGCGTTTTCAAAGGGAAAACAATAAAACTTTCCGAGAGAACAGAGACAATAAGCAACCACAGTGCCAGCAGCCATGGCGTTAATTAACAGCATTATGGCACAGCTTGGTTTTCATGTTTGTCATCTCCAAATAAAAAGATCAACCTGCCGCCTTAAATTGACTAATTTTTGACTCTCCCTTTTCTAGCTCATGTTTGTGTTGACTTTACTGCGCACAATAAAAATAGGAAGGAATAGGAAGCTAGGACTCTATGGATACACGATATGTTTCATCTAAAATAATGATATGGTTTGTGGCTTTACGACATACCGGTAGATTCTCTTTGGTTGTAAATTATAATCTTGGCTCGATTGTACGTTATATACTCTCTGATAGACTGGAAAGCAGGAAGTGGAAGTGGGGCGACTGCCAATCCTGCCAATCCGGGTCCTTCCACCCGTCATATCCAGAGTTTGAGAAAAGCCGAACGCACGCGAAATCAAAAACTACCGCTTTGCTTGGCACATTTAGGACAGGACTGAAGGTAAATTTAAGTACTTTTTGAGGGGAGGCTGGTGGCACCGGCAGCTGTCTTCCATCTCTTGTCTTTGATAAAAAAAAATGAAACCCTCGGTGCTTGAAGTCTTGTTTTGTTCGGTATTAAAATAGAAACTAAACGTGGTATGTGTATGCGGTGTTGATTTAACCTACGGTCTTCGTTATTGTCGAAACGTTCTCTTTAAGAAAAAAACAAACATTGTACGCATTATATCTTATTATGCCCACAGTTTATATTATGTCAGTTTATACAGTATAGCTACCAGTCAGTGTAGACCAGTAGCTACTCGACTAACGAACAAACTTAACCATACTCTCAAGCCAAACTCCATATAGAAACCGGGGTAATTTTAATTTGGATTAAATAATGTTGGGTGTTGCCACCTACAATTTGACCCGAGATATTTTAAGAATTGATTGACAGCCGCCGCGGTGTAATTCGGTGTACCTGCATGTGTGTAAAGCGTTACATAATTAAAATACAGATTTGTTGTTATTGTTTTGAAATACAGTTGTGCATTTGTAATGTATGAAGATGCATTTCAATAATGTATTTGTTGTTATTTTGTGCTGTTTAGGTTACGTTGAATTTACAAGTAAAAGTGAAACCAAATGTGTTCTGACAGACAGTCATGTAGCCTATAGGTTCGTTCATCTAATGTTATATTATTCTAGTTCCCAGGGATGTGGGTCTCCCAAGAAAAGAAAAAAAAACAATCATATACAGCATATATGCATTGCCTGGTGATGGCACACTTAATTTCTTTGACTCCAAAAGTTACAGGACTGTTGGACTGAGCCCCAGGGTCACAGGATTTGTGTTACATTTGCACCACTAAAGAACATTATGAACTAATGTGGGTCTTGCATTACCTCCTAATAGTGTGGCCCTGTCTTGTAGAGGGCCCTTTGTCAAAATCTCTTTTTAGATATGATTGCAAAATGACACACGGCTAGACTAGGTTTGGTGTTTTAGTAGATGCTGCCATGCTAACCCCATCTAAACAATCGTATCAAAACTCAAAAAAAAAAAAAAGAATTCTGTGCTGCAAATAAATGGCAAAATGTGGTCTTCCTCTGATCTGAACCATGGCTTAAAGTAGAGCTAGGCAATATATCGATATTATATCGATATCGTGATATGAGACTAAATAACATCTTAGATTTTGGATATCGTGATACGACATAAGTGTTGTCTTTTCCTGGTTTTAAAGGCTGCATTACAGTAAAGGGATGTACTTTTCTGAACTTACCAGACTGTTCTAGCTGTTCTATTACTTGTCTTTTCCCCACTTAGACATTATGTCCACATAACTGACGATTATTTATCTAAAATCTAAGTGCGAAGGTATTTTGTTAGAGCACCAATTGTCAACCGTAGAATATTGCCGCAATATCGATATTGAGGTATTTGGTCATATCTGATTTTCTCCATATCGTCCAGCCCTAGCTTAAGGATGTTTTAGGTAAGACACCCACAGTAGAGTTGACTGTTCTCTTTCCTATGACGCCAGGGGTCTCAACGCAGGGATGGCACCACGGATGGATGATGTCATGCGTCTGTGCTGTGAATTATCAGCTCACGATCAGATCAAGGTGGCCGTGAAAAGCTCCACCAAAGGAGCCATGGTGGCAGGAGGAACTGCTTTTGTAGGCGGGCTGCTCGGTGGGCCTCCGGGCATTGCAGTTGGTAAGAACTGACTTTTGTATTTCTGAAGTAGACTCTGCAGTTGGCTGCGCTGACTGGGGGCTGTGAGGTTTCTAGGGTTCCACACCTTGAAGGAAGATACAAAACTCTGAGCAGGCTATTATTTACAGAACAGATGAGACTGTTTTGGTATTTGAATAATATTAATTCTTAGAACCACCACGTCTTCATTCTTATTCACTGTTAAGTTATTGATTGGTAGAACATGAGTCAACAGGGATTTGCTGCTTTTCTCTGTCTAGTATCATGTAAATTCAAAAATCTATTGGGTTTGTGACTCTTGGTGGGACAACACAATCAGTTTAGACTCTGAACTGATAAGGATTGTTCTGATGACTGAGAATACCAGCCATAGCTTTGCCTTTTTTTTTTTTTTTTTTTTTTTTTCTTTAAGATTATTTTTTGGGGGAATGTTTGGCCTTTATTAGATAGGACAGCTGAAGACAGACAAGGGAGAGAGAGAGGGGGAATGACATGCAGCAAAGATCAGTAGGTCGGAATTGAGCCTGCGGCTGCTGCGGTAAGGACTGAGCCTCTGTACATGGGGCGCACGCTCAACCAGGTGTGCTACACTACCGGTCAAAAGTTTTAGAACACCCCAATTTTTCCAGGTTTTTATTGAAATTCATGCAGTTCATTGTCTTATTGTACTCTGAAATGAAAGAATAGAACAAATAAATAATTGAAGTTAAAAAATAAATGGTGGAATCAATTTATAAACCAAAATGTATTCTACATTTTTGACTCATCAAAGTAGCCCCCTTTGGCAGATATAACAGCTGAACACACTCGTGGCATTCTTTCTACAATGTATCAACTCTGTTGCAGAAGTTCCCATAAATGTTTGGCACTTGGAGGTTGCTTTGCTTTCACTTTTCTGTCCAGTTCATCCCAAACCAGCTCAATGGGGTTTAAGTCTGGTGACTGTGCTGGCCACTCCATGTTTTTAAGCTTAACATCTTGTTCTTTTTTGCTAAGGTACGTCTGGCATAGCTTGGACTTATGTTTTGGGTCATTATCTTGCTGTAGGATGAACCCATGACCAACGAGGTGCATACCAGAGGGTACTGCATGGCGCTGCAAAATGCTGTGGTAGCCGTTTTGGTTCAGGGTGCCTTTCACTCTGTACAAATCACCGACCCTGGATCCAGCAAAACAGCCCCAGACCATCACGCTTCCTCCTCCATGTTTGACAGTTTATGTCACACACTGAGGAACCATCCTTTCGCCTACTCGACGGCGTACAAAAATCCTGCGTGATGAACCAAAGATTTCAAATTTTGATTCATCAGTCCATAACACCTTGTTCCAGTCTTCAGTAGTCCATTGACGATGTTTCTTGGCCCAGACAAGCCTCCTTTTTTCTTATTCTGACTTCTTAGCAATGGCTTTCTTGCTGCAACTCGATCTATCAAACCTGCAGCTCCAAGTCTTCTCTTTCCAGTTGAAACTGAGACTTCTTATTACGACCACTATTAAGCTGTGCTTGAAGCTGTTGTCCTGTGAGCCGCCTATCACGCAAGCTGTTGACTCTCAGAAACGTGTCTTCTGATTCTGTTGTGGCTTTGGGTCTGCCAGACATCTTCCTGTCAGTTTCCCCCAGTTTCTAAGTTGACTTTCTCACCGCCTACTGCATTGAACGCTCCACCTACATCACATGTGTCAAACTCAAGGCCAGGGGCCCAAATCAGGCCCGTTGCAGATTGAGATCCGGCCCGTATATCAATTTGGGTTCACAATACATTTTGGCCCGCCTAGTTGTGCACCAAACCAAAAAACACAGGAAAGTGTTTTTTAAACTGCAATTACCTGACATTCAGAGCAGAATATGGCAGATTTGCCAACTCTGAGACTCCCAGAAGCAGAGAGTTTTCATATTCAGGCTGTGAAACAGGTTGTTGTTGTTAAAGCAACACTATGTAACGTTTAGCGCGAGCTGTAGTTCCAATGAGACAACCTATCGGGGGACTGAAGCGGGAAAAGTTACGTAGTGTTGCTTTAAAAAAAAAAAAAAAAGGTATCATTGTTTTGCTTGATTTGCTAAATTCTTTGATGGATAAGGAACTCTTTTGTTGACTTTTGTAGGGCGTCAACAAAAATGCGACAAAGCATAACAAAGCATACAAAAATGTTGGAAAAAGCAACACTTTTTCATTTTTTGTATTACGTTTCTCGCAGAACGTACGCTCAAGACGGCGCCGCTTCAGTGTGTTCCGAGGCACTTTTTGGACCTCGGAGAGCAGACCGGTCGGTCCGACCGCCTTTTTTGGCCGACGGTCGGCCGTCGGGTTGGTGCGTCAGGGCCCTAAAGCTGCAGCCACTCTAGTGGACTCTTATGGCCTTTGATTTCCACTGAACCTGTAAGTGACCCCTTTGTCTCCACCAGGGGGAGCAGTAGGCGGTCTGCTGGGCAGCTGGCTGACCAGCGGCCAGTTCCGGCCTCTGCCTCAGATCCTGATGGAGATGCCCCCCGCCCAGCAACAGAAGCTCTGCGACCACATCCAGACCGTCCTGGGGAACCTGAGCTGGATGGACGCGGCCCAGCTCATCGCCCTGGTGATGGGCAACGCCACTCTGCAGCAGCAGGTCACCGCCGCGCTGGTCAGCTACATCACACAAGAACTCAAAGCAGAGGTGCGCTATCAAGACTGAGTTGTAGTTCCACACAGACTTTATATATTTTTTTCTCAGGGTGGTTAGGCCTGCCAAACACAACCAGAGTCCTCTGCGACAGGTTTTTGTACTCCATTGGAAAAACGGAATCATGGATGTTTTACTTTCTCAACTGGGGCAAATGGAGAAGTTAGCCTTTGCTATTTTCAGAGTGTGGAATGTAACCATGTACATTTACTCAAGTACTGTATTAAGTACAATATATATTTATTTGGCAGAATCAGATTATAAATACAAAATTTAAATCAACTAATAAATTATGAGCTATTAGGGGTGGTACGGTTCACAAAACCCACGGTTCGGTTCGTATCACGGTTTTAGGGTCACTGTTTTCGGTTCTGTTAAGACCATCTCTGAGGATGATGAGATTTTGATACAGCAAGAGGGAAGACATTGTCGTGATTTCAAAAAGCTTTTCATTTATTTGGCAAAAAAAAGGAGAATGTGTATTGCCATCTACAGGAACTTATGTGCCTTTTTTTGCACATGAAGATTGAAATATTACAGAATATCAATTGAAATAACTTGCATTTATCAAACTGCCAACTTCAGTGTAGCTCTTACAAAAATGTATCCTTTAAAAGAAAAAGAGAGGAACTCTTAAAGCTCCGTCTTTTGAATAAGTCAGAATACGTTAAACATAAAAACTGTTTACATTGTTCATTTCCTATCCTGGGCTGGGACACACATTTGGTTTGATAAAGTACTTATTGGACTTATCATTGCACTTACAATAACGACTGTAGCTGTCAGGTCCTCCTGTATATGTCTCCTCTCCGTTTTTTCTTGCATCCACTGTGTGTGTGTGTGTGTGTGTGTGTGTGTGTGTGTGTGCGTGCGCGCGCGCGCGCCAGTCGCGGGGAGAACTGAGCAGCACCGCCTGCTGCAGAGACCCAACAGGATCTAAACTGCAGCCGCTTCAGCGACTTTAGAGTGAAAAAACGTTCCAGCGTACATTGATGTTAAAATGTTTACAGGTTGGCAGGACGGCCTGAAATGTTTTGCATGGTCTTTCGCTGTATGTTTTGTTGGTAACTTGTTCACACCTCTTCTTTCTCTTGAAAGGGAAACACACTGAGGTCACATACGGGGCACCTGATGGGCACGAGGCCACATTGCGCATGCGTCGAACCGTGCGGCACACACACGTTCCGAACCGAGACAAGCGGACCGAGCGGTTTTTGATGTTTTTTCATGAAGCGTACCACCCCTATGAGCTATTATTATATGTTAAGCTACCCAGCAGTAGATCCGTTATCCTTTATCCGCTGTAATATTAGAGATGCTTACACAGTAATAAACTGCCAATTATAATCCAGTGATATTATAGATATTGTTCTGAAAGAGTACTTTAGCTATCAGTATTTTGGTAGTTTATTTTAATTTCAGTACTTCAGTAAAAGATCTGAGTATCTTATCCACCACTGCCTTAACAGAAATCACAGTCCCAATAAAAAGCTATCTGTATTACTCAATCATGAATAAATGGTGACATTAGCACAAATTATGTTTTGTACAACAGACGCCAAATTTCCTCTCTGTTTTTTTTTTTTTTTTAAACTCTGTAAAATATCGTGCCTCTGGATCTCCTTATTCCCACACTCTGTATCAGCGTGTTTTAATATACATCTCCTTAGGAACTTCAAATAAAGTACACTTTTTTTCAGCAATTGTGTTTTTGACTAATCATTTGCTTAATATTGTTGTCAGTCAATGTTATGGCACATTTTGAAAAATAAACACATCTGTAAGCAAGAATTGCAGCAACAATGTCTAACAACCGCTGTACAATATTATTATAATAATAATAATAATAATATCATCATGGACAGAGGACAGACAGACAGACAGACCAGAACAAGAGAATAGAACAGAGAAGACAGACAGACAGCTCTCAAAAAAAGGCTCACACTGGCAAAACGATAACTGCTATCAGACAAATGACATTATCCTGAGCACCACAAGGCCTTTGTGAACGTATCGGTATAAAATTAATGTTGATGAACTTAGAAATGTGGGCATATCAGCGATTTAAAAAAAAAAAAAAAAAAAAGTGGTTTGTTCTGCATTTTGCTTGGAAATGTGAAGAATGTTATACAGGAGAGTGGATGGACAAAAGTGCTGAACTGTTGTCATTTGGAAGCTCAACCAGCCAAAAGTAAAAGGTGTATCACAAAACTAACATTGTCTGAAACTAGACAAAAATACCTACGTTTTGATGTATAAATTGTGTATGACAAGTAGATATTGTGGGCGTGAGAGCAATTTATAGAGAAGGAACTAAGATATTTCTTTAACGCTCTGTGCTGTAGCTGTGACATCATCCACTCTAAACAGCCCATACACACTCATTAGAAAAAAAAAAAAAAAATCCTGAAATTTCACAAAAACTGTAAAAGATATCAAACTGAAAAGTACCGTATTTTCCGGACTATAAGTCGCTCCGGAGTATAAGTAGCATCAGTCAAAAAATGAGTCATGAAGAGAAAAAAAAACATAAGTCGCATTTATTTAGATTTTTTTTTCGTCTGTCAACTACACGATAGCACACAGATCAACAGGCTGAATACAGTAGGTGTCCGGTATGTTACCGTAACACATTAACAGTTATTCAACTACACGATAGCACACAGAACAACCACGATACCAGAGCGTGGAGCATGGATGTATTAAAAGGCGTGGAGACGTAACTGCACCGTTGACAAGCCCCTCCCAACTTGTTCCTCCAGCTCTGGCCATCTTGCTTTCAGCCCGCGATTAGCCGATTAGCTTTCTTTGTTTTCTTCATTGAAGTAAGAGTAACGTTTTCGCCAGTCTCCCTCACAAGTTTCTCTCATTTCAAACTTTCTTTCTGCTGCTCGATTACCGTTTTCGGCTGCATATTTTACTACCTGCAGTTTGTTATCTCTTTTCTTTCTCAGTTGTCTTTAGTAGGAGCATTCTAGTTGTCACAAGCCTAGAGCGCCCTCTCGCGGCTGTAGACGGTAATGTTTTCAGTATGAATTAACATGTAAAAACATGTTAAATTATATATATTTTGATATATAAGTCGCACCTGACTATAAGTCACAGGACCAGCCAAAGTAGGAAAAAAAGTATGACTTATAGTCTGGAAAATACGGTAGTAGCCAGATGGCTGAATATTTTGTGAGCATTTTTGAGTTTGTTTGGTGTCTGTAGGTGAAAGTATAAAGGAGCTGAAACTTTTGGGAGTGGAAGAAGATTTTAAGGAGTTGAAGCATGCTCTTATTCACTTCACTGTTAAAAAAAAAAGTGTTAAAAAGTTTAATTTAAAAAAAAAAGTATAAATAGTAGAAAAAAGTTGAAGTCCCATCATTAGCTGAAAGAACTGAACATTTTAAAAGTTGAATGGTTTTAATAGCTGAAAGTATGCAGAAGTTACGCTGAGCCAAAAAACAAAATGGCTGACACGAACAACAATAGTTGGAATGCTGTAGAACAGCATTCCCACTAATTATTATTATAATAATAATCAGCTTGTTACACATACTGCTCCTAAAGGTCAGGAATGAACTTCCACAACAAGTTTGTCTTGAGCCCATAACTATCTCCTTGGCCTTTTTTTTTATTTTATTATTTTAAGTTCTGTTTATTGGTATTAGACATTACACAACAAAAACAGATCCCACCCCAACCAACAAGCCACGCACCCCTTTACAAAAAGGGATAAAATAATTTAAAAAAACCATAAAACAAATAGACAAACATTATACAGTACACTCCTTTTGCCTTTTTCGTTCAAACAGGTGATGTCCTATTAGGTTTAATTCCGCTTTTATTCATATGCACTGTAGTCTAACATATGCAGGTCCATTAATGCCAGGAAAATTAAATGATGAAATGTTATGCATTATAAAAAAAATAAAAAATACTCATGGTGAGTCAATGTTATGAGATAGTACATCGAAATAATGAGATACCAAGTTAAAATGATAAAAATAAATCACAAACAAATTGTATATTTTACTTTAACCAAAAGAAAAGGCAGCAGGTGTGCGTCCTAAATGGGTGCTCAACGTCAAAAATCGGTTCAAAAGTAAAAAAAATGGGGGCACACAATCGGAGCAATCAATGCCAGTAGAGCTTCACGTTTTATTGAATTTTGACAACTGATACTACTGAAACAACCAGTTTCAGTAGATAGCAGTGTGGCAGGGCATTGGGGAAAAAGTAACTGATTAATTCATATTTTGTTAGTATTCAATAACTGCTGCTACATTGAGTCTTTGATATCACTAAGGTCACATCGTGATGGCACCTGTGATTGTAAAATGCTATTTAATAATTTTTAGGTATGTCTGTGGTGCTCAGATTTTATTATCAAGAGTGGATATTCAGTTATGATTGGAGATGCCCCCCCCAATATCTTGTTTCATCTATGCAGTGACACAGATGAGAGAGGTCACCTATGCAAAGTGGGATGGAAGCAACATGGCAACCAGTCCACTTTTGTTAACTCATCTCTAGGGCTGCTCCCTCTAATTGGTCGTTTTGGTCTTAGTTAACTTAGATTTCTTTAGTCCATTAGTCATGTTTGATGCATTTTTTTCATGCTGAATGACTTATTTCCAAGAAACGTACGAGCACATCTCTGGTAAACGCAAGAATTAAGGGTTGACATTTTACCTAAGAGATATCACCGTGAAACCTACTTTAATTACTTTCATTAAGGCAATTAATTGTTGTATTACACGTTTTCTGAAATGTTGTTTAAATATGCAAAGGAGGCAATATCTTATTCAATATATGCATCCTTTTGCATGACTCTTTGTGGAGAAACTCAGATTTACAGATCTGTCAATTTAAATCAACTAATCGATTAGTCGATACAATTGAATGTGCGTGTTAGTCGACTAAGAATTTCTTCAATCGAACACAGCCCTACTAATCTCTCTCAACAATGTCATTTTGAAATGGAGATAGTGAAGGCAGCAATCTTTTTCCAGTCAGTTTGGAATGACGTTGCCGCTGGGGAAATAATGAATAGAAATTCTTCCACAATCAAGTCAAAAACTATAAATACGTCAATGTTTTGATTGAAGCGTCGACACAGATCGTAAACTATAAAGTTGTGACCTGAAAAATGTCACCTGTCACCACTTTCCCTGTAGTGTTGGAGCTTCTCTAAAACACAGCTGATGCATAGCAGAAATAAGAACCGGTGCAACTATCTTTGCATCTTCCAAAGTAAAACACACATCTGTCCTTAGCCACAAAACTGTGAGCACTGAAACCAGCCGGCAGTTAAGGCTTAAATTAGAAATCCTGCAGTCAACTGCACACACAATATTCAAGTACAATGTGGGATATGGTGAGTTGAATTAAACATATTGTGTAATAATATTGCATGGTAATCATGTCCCCCCCCCTAAAAAAAAGCAAACAAAATGTGTTGTAATTTGTTTACAAAGACAGATTCTTTTATTCATAAAAACAACTTTTGGATGTGGATGTTGAAATGACATTAGGCCTACATTTACATAGCAACAAGATATCCAGCTTTATCTTCTTTTTTTGAAACGTATCTGGCACAGAGACCAAACTCTTGTTAGAAGGCACAAAAGACAGCAATGTGACAAGTTAAAATGGGACAGTAACTGACAGTAAGCACTGAGTGTACGGGATATAGTACCAAGTGACCCAGTGAGCAGTTATTTGGAGCTTTAAGTGGAGATTAACAAGTTATTAACTAAATAAGGTCCATGACAGAGACGGTGAGACAGGCAACTGGTTAAATTTACTACTTGGTCTGTGGCTTGTATTTTGGCAGCCTCATTTGGACCCTGGTGTTGGGCTGTGGTCCGGCTGAGCACACGTCGGTGTTCTCTGTAACATCAGAGTGCACCAAACCATAACGTGACCCAAGTTATAAAACACAATGGCTTTAAACCTGCATTAACGGTTTGTTTTTGGCCAATTGGGAGCAGCGGTTAACTACCTGTAAACACAACACTGACAGGTCACTAGGGCTAGGCGACACGGAGAAAATCAAATATCACGATATTTTTGACCAAATACCTCGATTTGTAGTGATATTGTAGTGTTGACTATTGGTGCTTTCACAAAATATTAACACAGTGAGATTTTTGATAAATAACCATCAGTAATGTGGATATAATGACTAAGAGGGTAAAGGCAAATAATAGAACAGTTACAACAGTCTGATAATTTCAGAAAATGGCATAACTTTACTGTAATGCAGCATTTAAATCCAGGAAAAGATAACACTTATGCCATATTACGATATCCAAAATTTAATACGATATCTAGTCTCATATCACAATATTGATATAATATCGATATATTGCCCAGCTCTACATGTCACCTTATAAAAAACCCAACAAAGGCAAATGTGTTAGCCAACAGTAACTGAACTACACATCCAGCAAATTATTGGAGTCTTGTTTCCAGCAAACTATAGCCAACAAAAGTCCAATATATTTGCTTCGTTTGTTCCTCAGGGCATTACGGGACATTAAAAACGTATAGTAATTTGTCGTTTCCATGGTACTGTATCCAAAACAGGCCAGAAAGAGCCAGTGCTTATTGTCAAGTGGTCATTTACAGCTTTACGTGGTTCTATTTATTGTTAAAATATATGAAATGTAACCCCTTGATACTCATAAAAACACAGTTGCAAATCCTGCCCCCAACACCTTCATCCCATTGCCGTTCTCGACAAAAAGATGCTAAACAGAAGGCACAGCAGGACTCCGGGACAGTCGGTCATCCTGTACACTCCTCGGCCTGAGCGAAGTAAATAGTAAATAGGTCATCTCATCTCAAGACTTCCAAAAGAACAGAGTCCACTGGTCTCAATATGATGTGAAACCTTAAAATCCCACACAATGTAAATGGATAAATGCTTATGGGCCCATAGGTCACAGCAAAGCTTCTCAGGTCCAGTTTAAGGTACCATTATTCATGGATCGGCCAAACCCCTTAACACAATCTGAAGATGTATTCTTACATTTCTCTTACCAATTGTCATTATTTCTAAACCGAAGCTCCTTAAAGAATCGTTTGACATTTTGGTACACATCCTTATTGGCTTTCCTTGCCGAGAGTTAAATAGCAGGATCAATATCACTCTCACATCTCTCTGTTAAATATGAAGCTACAGCCAGGACACTTTGCATAGCTAGTTAGCTTAGCATTAAGATAAGCATTTAGCTAGCCTAGCTCAGTCCAAAGGTAAAAAAAACAATCCACGTACCAGCACGTGTCATGCTGTCTTGTTTAATACGTACAAAAACAGCAGTGGAAAAATGACTAGTTGCCGTTTGTTGGGGGTTATGACTAGGGCTACACAATTAATCAGGATTATATTGAAATCGCAATATGGACTATTGCAATATCCAAATCGCAGGGTGGTGCAATATTTGTTAATGGCAAATTATGTGTCAAACCATTCATTCAGAATGTTGGTTTTTTTATTGTGGTGCTGCAGAGATCCTATTCTACAGATTAAAGAAAGAACAAAAATCTTTGTTTGGTACAGATCCTAGCAAAAAAAAAAAATCATTCAAATTTCTTTCAATGTTAATCATTTTCAATGAAAATGAGAATAAGGATACAAAAACAATTATTCCCTCTAATATAGTGAATCATATCACAATATCAGTCAAAAAATAACCACAATTAGATATTTTCCTCATATCATGCAGCCCTAGTTATGACCATTTCTCATATTTCTATTTGCCGGTACAATATATACAATAACCCCCTGTAATGCTGCAGCTTGTCATTTGTACACTGCTTTAGAGGTGGTGGTAGGAAGATTTCTTTTTTTTTTTTTTTTAACCTTTATGCTAAGCATGAATACGCCATCAATGATTATGATAAAAGTACATTTTATAAAACAAAAAATACACCATACGTTATTGAAACATAGAGATATTACCAGTTTGGCAGTGTTAAGTGAATAAATGCATTCAGGTGAAAGTAGTGTGACAGTGCTACATTTATATATAGATATTTATATAATATTACTCTTGTCTATTTGAAGGCTCTTTCTGTTGACAGAGTAACAAAGGTTCACAGGCACAACTGTGTGGAGTTAAGGAAATATTCGAAAAAAAAAAAAAAAAAATCAGACAATAAATTTCATAACTATCAGCAATTGATATCCATTTGCTACCTAGTGTTCTATATTGATTTTTTTTTGGTGCCATTTTATTGAAGTGCCTGAATTCTATGTGTAAACTTTATGCACAGTGTAGTTTAAAACCTCCCACCCCGAAACAAAAACTGTTATTGTTATTTACTAACAATATACCACAATGCAAAGCTTTGCTTTTCCTCCTGAGATGACAGACGTTTAAAAATTGGTGAAAGAACGTCGACACTGAAGTAAAAATCCTCTTGTCTAAATCTAGCCGATCTACTTAAGTGATTTAATTTTTCACCAAACAAGTGCAAAATGGGCGAGGAGTTGAGGGAATTGGTTTCAAACACTCAGAACAACTGAATTCATGACCCTATTGAGATTTCCAACCATCTCAATCTTACTGGTGCTTCCTAAGCAACTCTTCAAAATGTTGGATTAATAAAAAAGGCAGTATCCAAGCAGCAAAAAAAACACGTCATTTCAAAACGCTTCCCAAGTCTGGAGCTGCAGAACACCACGGAGATGCATTCAGAGCCGCGTGCGCCATCCGCAACGCGTTGGCTAAGGTGCTCAGTGGGTACTCGAGTACACGAGGCAGGTTTCAAAGCAGTGTTATTAGTAAAGCTATGTGCGGGGAAGATACATTTCACTTCATTTACATTTGGAGTAAGTCAAATAAAAAAAAAAAAAAAATAATAAAGAATTTACACTGTACAATACATCAAATCCTATCTAACGTGAGACACGGAGAGTAAAGGTGTAGAAATGCCGGTGCTGTTGCAAAGTCTAAAACTGGTCAGAGAGGAGATCACACAGTCTCTGAGACACGGACTCCCTGCTGGTCCGCAGGGTCAGCCGGTACATCTGGGAGAGAAAACACACACACACGAAAACACACACACACACACAATAAGACGATGGTTCAATACGGTGTTTGAAGCCCCCAACGTCGTCTTCCAGGCAGCGCTGCCTGGAAGGCACGAGGATTAGGCAATGGTAAGGGTTAGGTGCCTTGATGTCAACGGTCGCAGCACTGCCTTGAAGTCGACGTTGGGGACTTAAAACACCGTTGAGCGTTCAATACAGGGGTGTGTGTGTGTGTGTGTGTGTGTGTGTGTGTGTGTGTGTGTGTGTGTGTGTGTGTGTGTGTGTGTGTGTGTGTGTGTGTGTGTGCGTGCGTGTGTGTGTGTGTTTTTACCTGTGCTTGTGTGTTGGGCTCCAGTCTGAGGAGGCAGCCCACCTGAGTGTTCTTAGTGTGAATGACTCCAGCTCCAACAAAGTTTGCAGGATTGGGATCCACCCCAATCAACAGAGCTACACCAAAACCTAAGATCTACAGAAGAATTTACAGAGAAACAACTTTATATAAAATAAATAAAAAAAAGATTAAAAAAAATATATAGAATGAACACCTTGCTGTTGTATGCCTAAGTTAAGGTGCAGTTGACGCCCATGTCTGTCCAGACCCCTTTTTTTGGCACGATGCTATGACGTGCGTCACCTCCGTCTGTAACTCCCTGCTGCATCCATAGAGTCCAGTGTTTCCTCGGTTGATTTTGCCATTGTGGCTCGCCACAGCAAAATTTCTGCCGCCACGCTATCAGAAATAGGGCAGACGCACAACAGGGTTTACGCTATGTCCACCGCGCACCGCCGCTGTTTATGAAAAGTCTTAAAGTCGTAATTACACGACTCTGCAGCGCCGTGTGCTCTACTGAACTCAAGCAAACTGTCATCTGCTCTCTCTCCCCTTTAGGGTGAGCAACTGGAACAGTGACAGGAGGTCATCACTCGCCAAGTCATGGCAACCAAATAAACAGCATGGCGAGTACACATGTCCCTCAATCTTAGGCAAAGTGACAAACGGCGATGAGAGCCGCGACATGAAATTCGCACTCACGCGGGTAAAATATGACAGCTACAGTTTATTGGAAAAGATTATTGTGGACCCTGAATTTGATGAATTTACTTTTTATCAAACCCCAGATGAGACGAGAAGCTAACGTTAGCCAACGCTGCGATGACGGTCCCTCTGCCTCTCCGCTGCAGGAGAAGGCTGTATTCTTCCGACACGCTGTATTAACGTTACTGTTTTAAAACCGTTTTCCAGGTTAGTGGGGGATACCGCTCAAAACCAACATGAAAAACGTAGCTAGTCATGTTAACTCAGCGTTTTGGCTAGCTAGCTAGCGTTAGCTGGTAACATTCTGACAAACTGCAACAATACCCACCAGTAAAACTCTGCTGGATGACTTTTTGGTCTGAAAATGGGCGACTTGCCCTCTTTATTGTTTAGCTTAGCACAGCGCCATTAAAACCATACACAATGCTTAGCCGTGTCATCCTCCCCAGCTCCGCTCTTTTGTCCAAATATGGTCACTTCTTGCTCCAAAATACCAAGATGGCGACGGCCAAAATGCCAACTCTAGGCTTCAAAACGGCAGTCCTACGAACCCACGGGGGACGTCACCGATGCTACGTCCGCTATTTTTACCGTGTATGGATGCAGCAGGGAATAACCGACGGAGGCGACGCGCGCCATAGCATCGTGCCAAAAAAGGGGCCGGAAATTAGCGTGTCCGCCCGGGTGTCGAGTTTCAACTTCCCACTGAGTTAAAAAACCTACTGCAAATTGTAGGACGTGAATGTCAAGTGGTTCAACAGCATACAGGTCAAAATAAGTCGTGCATTTTCACACAAACCGGTTAATGTAAAGCTAAGCAGTTTCCCTTACAGAAGTGTTTTTTTTATTTACCTTAGCATTGGTCACATCTGTGTCCATTGGGTGTTGGGCTTTGAAGATAGTTTGAACCTCTTGCTGAGGACTGAGGACAAAGGAGGACAGGAACAGGACATGTTAATATACTGTAGAATGCTATCCGCTACGTTAATTGCAATATACATGACACATTGCATATTTACATGACATACTAGGGGTGTTTAAAGTAATCATTGCGTCGATGCATCGCGATCCGGACAAGGACGATTCTGCGCCGATGCAGTGACAGACCATCATCGATTATTGCCTACTGATGTTAGTGATTTCCGCTCTTTTTTTGTTTTTGCCTTTTGTCTGTTGTTGTTCGCTACATTCATGAAGTGTCTTTTTTTAAGAGCAGATACAATAAAAAGGGGAGTTCATGTATATCTGACTGCTTGAATTTGTCGATGAAAATCATGTGTAGCAATATATAATAATAATAAAAGGTGCTCTAAGCGAGGTCACGCGTTTTTTAGGCTACAACATTTTTTGTCACATACAGCAAACATCTCCTCACTATCCGCGAGCTGCCTGTCCCCTGAACACACTGTAAAAGAAAACGTGGTCTCTGTAGACAGCCCAGGCTCCACAAACGGCAACCTGCACCACCAAACATAAACAGTGTTCCAGCGTTCCAGATAGCCAATAACCGACAAGAAGGATTTGAGGGTGGGGGGGTTAGTGCGCGGAAGGGAGGGGACGGGATGAGGAGGAGGATGGAGGGGCGAGGTAGCCTCAGTTTTGTTCGATAAGAGATTTAGACCTTATATAATGCAGGTATTTTATTAACTTGGAACCAAATCCAAAATAACTAGATATCCGAACCCAACAAGGGGTTTAATCACTAATTAATCTGTAGATTGTTTTTGAGTAATCAATTAATCATTTAGTCCATAAAATGTAAAAAAAGAAATTGTAAAAGAAATTCTGATTTCACAAATTGCTTGTTTAATCCAACCAGCAGTCCAGAATCCAAAGATATTTGTGCACATCGCAACAACACTGACCTTATGATAAGAACAGCCATTGTCGACCTACTGTATGACAATACAGTAAATTTTCTTTTTAGAATTATTTTGTATTGCTATTTTATTGTTGTATTGTGTCACTACTATATGTTATTGCTTATTTTAGATTGTGTTCAGCACTTTGGTCAACTATGTTGTTTTTAAAGTGCTTTATAAATAAAGGTGGATTGGATTGGAATACTAACTAACTAAAGACCATTTATAAAAAGAGATATATATCGGCTTTCAGATTATTGATCGGCATATAAACAGTTAAAGAAATCTGCCTTTTTTTTTTAAGATTTGTTTTTTGGGCATTTTTAGGCCTTTATTTGACAGGACAGCCTAGACTTGAAAGGGGAGAGAGAGAGGGGGAACGACACACAGCAAAGGGTCGCAGGTTGGACCCGAACCCGCGACCGCTGCGGCGAGGACCGAGCCTCTGCACATGGGGCCACCCAGGCGCCCCAAAATCTGCCTTTTCTGACAGAGACAAATGCTGATAGTAACCTTGGTACACTGGTGCATTGATCATGTGAAGCACACGTCAAACTCAAGGCCCGCGGGCTGAACCCGGCCCATTGCAGATTTTTATCTGGCCCACATACCAACTTAGGTTCAATAGATTTAAGCCAATTGTGCACCAAACCCGAAAAGACAGGAAACCGTTTTTCAAACTGTAATTACGCAACACTCAAAGCATAATTTAGCAGATTTGCCGACTTTGACACTCAAAATTTCCCCCAGAAGCAGAGAGTTTTTATATTTAGGCTATGAAACAGGGTGCTGTGAGTCGGCTGTGTGTTAGCCTGCTTTTAAAAAACGTAATCTTTGTTTTGCTTGATTTGCTAAGGAACTTTTTTCTTCCTTCTGTAGGGCAGTAACAAATGTAACAAAAGTGTCGGAGAAAGCAAGAAAAATGACGAAAAATGTGACAAACGGCAAAAAAAGTGACATTCAGTTATCCTAGATAACTGAAGATATTTGACTTTTCTCAATAAAAACATGTCAATAAACTCTACATGTCTGGCCCTTGATGGAATTTTCATTTTCCAGGGTGGCCCTTAGTGAAAGTGAGTTTGACACCCCCGATGTAAAGTGAGCCTTACACTCCGAGCTGTTTCCAGCGTTGGAAGAAGTCTTGGGATGTCATCTCTGTAGGCTGAAAAAACTTGTTAAGCATCACAGGGAGTTTCACTGCAATCTTCTGTAGAGTTCCACCGTATCTGTTCACACAGAGTCAGAAATGAGCACATATAAGTAAATACATGCATTAAAAAAACTTAGTAGAGTGCAGATCTCTGCCAGGTGTGCCTCCCTCTCCCCTCCCAAACAAACAAGAGTTGAATCTCATTCAATTGCCCCCCTTCCTTGTATCATGCCTAACTCTAATGGATCATAACATATTAGGTATGGAATTCTGCACATGCTCTGGTTTAATATATGACCAAACTTTTCTTTGGATGTCAGCTTTTGAGCCACGACAAAGGCCAAAATGTGGCCTGCAACGGACGAGCTAAGGCTTGCTTTTTAGCCTAGCAGGTTGCCGAAATTGCCTTTTGCTATGCGATTCGCTGTCGATCACTTGCGGCCCCTACTGGCCATTTAAGAGTGAGGAGTCAGCAGTCAATGACCAGTATAAAACAGAGCGGTCAATAAAATAGGTTTTGTAACAATTGTCAATCACCACAACCAGGGATCATCCTTGAGCATACGGTCATAAATGTGCACAAAAAAAATATATTAGTCTGATGGGCCCAGTGGTATGCGAAATTAGCTGTGGACAGTGCACGATCCCCTTCAGGCTTACGTCGGGTAATACAGTATGCATTCAGACACCAACCTGAACTGGATGTCGAGGACCGGTGCATCTGTGAAATCTGACAAACACTCAATGTTGACGACCTGCTGGAGCTGAGCTCCACCATCTACTGTGGGGTCTACTGCCTTAGCGTGGACATTCAGCTGTGGAGACAATGGTCAAGGATTCTAAAGTGGCTAAAGTACTCGCACCCATTCAGTCAGTTTGGTTGTGTTGTAGGCCTAGTTGAATAATGTTTTTCTTGACGGTGTGAGTGGTACGCAGAGAGACAGCAGTCCTGCAGAACTCAGCTGGGAAGTAGTAATACTTGTTGATTTAGCGGTGTGTGTTAAGTAAACTGCAGTGCTTCCTGTGGGCTGGAACGGGACAATCTAGTCTGTAAAAAGAACTGTTTGATGATCAAACCGTGTTTGACGATAAGATGCTGTGTGCAGTAAAGCCCTTCAGACGAAGCATTTTTATCGAAAACGTTGCACTTTTAATGTGGATAACACTTTTATGAACTGTTTTACTTGGGTTTTTTTTATTATCAATCTTAACCTTTTCTTTTATCAGTTGGTACGGTTCAGTCTCTTTAAAAAACAGGAACAGACTAGATGTGGCATGCAGCAAAATTGCAGGCCTACGGCTGCAAAAAGCGCAGGTCTTTCCATTCATTTTGAATAATTCAGCAGGGGGGGGCGTGCAAAAAAATGCAGCGGGCCTGCAGGGAAAGGCTGAGAACGAGTCGACTTTTGGAGAAACACAACCCCACGTCACGCTGCGGTGACCAATCATGTAACCGGAGATCAGACTAGTCGGTGTGTTTTGAGCAATGGTTTGAGGCGGTGTGAGAGTCCAAGGCAGAAAACAGGAAACATCACTGCCTCTATCGCTGCCGCAGGAAAGTAAAAAAAACACTACGAGGGTAAAAAAACGAAAACACAAGCACTGAACTGCCGGGAAGTTATAGCGCAGTGTATATAGTGTAATAGCTGAAGGTTTCCTGCAACAACAAAGCACTCACTATTGGCGCTTACCCACTGCTAGTAGCAGCTCTACTCAGCTCGGCCATGTTGCACCGTCCTCCATTTTCCATTGCAGATTTAGTACCGCCTCCTGCGTGAGGCGAGTGCGGGGCTGGTCGTCATAACGACGCCGCAGGAAACTGCCGTGACCTAACGCGACACACACACAGAACGTCGAAGGTGTGTTGTTGTTGACACAGCCACAAGACACTTTTTGTTTCAAAAGAAGCTTGAGGCTGTTCAGGACGCCCCCGTCTGTCGCTAGCAATGATGACGCAGCGATTAGGGACGATTCTCTCCCACCAATCAGTAGTCTGCAGGATTTCACGTCACCTTTTGGTATCGCCTCAGCTCGCTTGGAACCTCGACGGAGGTGATACTAAAAAAAAATAAAATAAAATAAAATTAAAAAAAAGTACCTATTGGCAGGTACCAGGGACTTTTTTTCATAATGGAAAACCAAAAAAGGCGAGTCGAGGCCAGTCGAGCAGGTACCATGTAATGGAAAAACGCCATATGTCTCGCTCGTCTCTTTTCTATCTCTCTCTCCTTATAAATGAAGTTGCCTTAAAGTGCGGTCGGAAACGTCGAAATCTAGAGACGATGTGACGGAAAAAAGTAATTGTGAAATTAATTGTGAAATATAAAGTCTACTTGTGCTTTGTTGGGGGGATTTAAGAACATAACAGGACGTCATACAAATCGTCTGTTTCATTGACACTCCCCCTGCCGCACCACCCTGCTGAAAATCGCTGGATTGACTTATTTTTTGTTGTTGGTACGAATGCCCACTAACCCTGAATGACCTGACCACACTGTAATCAGGCTAGGGTGCTTAAGAAGGCCCAATCAGTCGTGTCTGATACGAGCCATCCTTGTTTTAATGAAATGAAGTTGCCTCCGTCCGGTCGTAGATACCATCGGCCTACTTGCAGGACCAATAGGCTCAAACAAACATTCATTTATCCTAACTGCCATTTGCTTTTTAAACCAAGTAAAGTAGTTCACATTGTATTTATCCATTTATTGACTTCTTGTTCATATTATGCTGCATTTGTTGTTAATTAAAAAAAAAATGTTTACTGTCTCTGTGTGTTTTTGTGATTCTTGCATTGCTTTTCTGGTGTGTGGCACTGTTGGCTGTAAATCAAATTGCCCCTTGGGGATAATAAAGTTCCCTTGATATTGAAAACGAGAAGCTACCAAAGATGTGGGAAGGATATGAGTCTTGAGCGTGTCGCTGCTGGTCACCGATGAGGAGAAGCTGAGGAACTGGGTAGAGGTCTTGTTGCCGTAGAACACATAAATACGACCTGTGGGACGTTAGCAGGGCCACTTTCTTTGAGTTCATTCATTCTGAAGTCATCACATCAGACTAGCAGTATCCACTACATTTAAAATGACACACAATTACCAATAACATTCTGCATCTAACTTTTCGTTCTCTTAACACTAGGTGTCAGAAGTATCCTTTAAAATAGCTTTTAACAAAAGGACAGGCCTGAGGAGATGTCCTAAAAGTAAAAGATGCAGAACATAAGCACGTTGGAGACAAAGCTTCTCACCCAGGTTCTGCCTGTACTCCGCCTTCAGTCCAATCTGCAACAGCTGGTCCTCATAGATAACACCGTTGTTCTTACAAACAAACCTGCAATTTACAAGCACTAATTTACAACCAAGACCTTTGACGACTTCATTTTTATTTTAAGTATAAATATATTAAAAGGTTTGCACTTTGTCAACCCAGACAGTTTGCGACAAACTAACACTAGCAAAATATTTCAGCAAACTTGATGTTGAAGCTGAAAAAAGGTGTGAAAAAGGGCCAAAAAAATAAAATGAAAGGGGAGTTCACTCTCAGAAGTTGCAGCCAGGCTGTTCAGACCAGATATGTACATTTAAGCCAATGTTACAAACTTGGGGAGTGGAGTGATAACCAGGCAGGGAGGGACTAATAAAAGACACCATCCAGTTCCATTATAACTCAACGTTATTTGTAACCACGCTTCCTACTAGTTTCATCAACCAAGCTCACAGTATGGTCCCACCTGGAAAAGTTGTCCTCAGACACATTTATGGGAGCAGGGGTGGAGATGTCGGACAAGACATCAACCAGCAGGCTGGCTCCTGCTGAAGGGGTGGAGTTCAGATTCAGCAGGTCTGTGAAGGGGTGGCTGGAACCCTGGGAAAATAAACATCTGCTTTACTATACCGTATCCACAACCAAACATACAGCAGTGTGCAGTTTTTTTATGTATACAAATATTAATTAAATATGGAGGCCCCGGTGCCAGCCTAAATGCAATCCCCAAATAATCCATTTAATTCTCTGCCTTCTAAAGCTTGAACACTGAAATCAAACTGAAGCTTAAATCCACTTTTTGTGTAAGGAAATATACACTATAATCCCACAACAGCTATTGTATGTTTGGGCGTTTGCCATGTTGTTGGTTGGCTGTCAACTGAGAGATGGTTGTGTCTAGAAGGGATACAGCTACGGCTGAAGAAAAAAAAAAAAGTTACCCTACAGTTGGTCCAAACCTATACAGCACTGTACTCGGAACTCACCTGTGCAGGCTACCATTAAAACTATTTTAATTACTAAATATTCATTTATCTTTGCTATTAATATGTTGGATTCAAATGTATGTAGATTTTTAGACTTCTTTTAATTTTTGGCGGCCCACTCTGAGGACCCCCTGTTGAAGATCTCTGATTTAGAGTGTTCAATTCCTGCCCACAAAAGTCTTGACCACAGAATCCGAAAACAAAACCCAACCCTCTTCAGTGCTGGTTTATGTAACAATAAATAGTTATGCAATTCACTATACTATGTGTTGTTTCTAGCTATCAATATACCATGGTCCCAGCAGAGAGCAAGGTGGGACTAGAGGAGGCAGGGCGAGGTCTGTTGGTAGGAAGAAGGTCTGCCATCAGTGAAGGAGGAGACTGATGGAGAAAGAAAAGAAAAGGAACAGAAAGAGGAGACGAATGATACAGGGTAGGAGAGAAGACAAGTAAAGGTAAAGATCAAGTAAATGCTGAAAATAGGAGAAGAACATCAAGGTAAAGCAGCAATGAAAATATTGCAAAATACAACAATGTGCAGAATACGACGATGTTATTATGTTTGTGTGGTGGAGGCTTGTTTTAGGGATCAGGGAGAAAAGCTACAGCCGAACACATTACAGAAAACCTTTTCACCGTGCTGTTTTTTAAAACGAGACATTAGAAACCAGAGACTAGAGCTGAAGATCTTTGTCTTAATTTCTATCATTTTACACGGGCTCGGGCCGGGCTCAGGCTTGTGCTCCGGGTTACGCAGTAAATGAGCGGTCAGGTGATTCATTTCAATTAGTGCGAAAATGGATGCTGAGGAGGTGAAACGGAGGCGGGCCTCTGGAGGACTTATTTTATTTCTTTGTTCCAACTTCCAAGTGGCCTATAGCCTACGTTACTCATGAATAAATTATTTAAAAAAATATATATAAATGACTCATTCTTGACAAAAGGCAAAAGAGCTGTGTGTGTGTGTGTGCACATTTGAATACTGTCGGGCTGTAAACGTGTTCTGGCTTTTAAAAAGCTGTCAATCAAAATGTAATTGTCGGACTCGGGCCTTGTCGTCCTAACTTTTAAGGCCAGATTACAGCTCTACTGGACACATTTCTTTACTTGTTAGGAACGAAAGTTTTTCCCGGGTGGCATTTGTAAGAAAAAAAATATTTGGTAAAAAAAAAATCAAAACTGAAGCTGTACAGGCCAGATCTCCTTGCTACCTATCACAGCACCACTGTGGAGTTACCTTGTTTGTGCTTTCTGTGTTCTCGCTGTGCTCGGTGCTGCCGTTGACATTCCAGCGGGCATCGTCGATGTCGGGCAGGTTGCCTGGGCCCTTCTTCTTCTTCAGCTTGGCCAGGATTGACGACTCTCTCTCTGGGAATGGAGGCATCTCTTCTAAGACGGTGGCCTGTGGAGGGACAGAGAGAGTGAGAGAATACTGTAAAGCTTTGGGCCAGGGCAATACTAGTCTCACTTTGCCAGACCTTCCTCCACAGCACTGCGGAGGAGGGCCTGGCTAGTCCACACAGCATTCCGGGATGGGAGAAAAAAGGACGCAGTCCCGGTGTCGCTACAAAATAGCCTCGGGAAGGAACTTGTTTTGGTGGAACATGTGTATGTTGCTTCAGTCGGTAACCATAGCCCTCATAAATCCACCGGAGTTTAAAAAGCCAACACGTGGCCGGTTAGCTCAGTTGGTAGAGCGGGCGCACATATGCAGAGGTTTATTCCTTGATGCAGAACGTCCAGGGTTCGAATCCGACCTGTGACGGTTTTCCTGCATGTCTTCCGCCCTCTCTCTCCCCTTTCCTATCTCAGCTTCCCTATCCAATAAAGGCAAAAATGCCAATACAAAAGAAAGTGGAAGGTAACGGACATCCAGACAAAAAGAACACCTGGCACCTGAACGCCGTGGATATAGACTAGGGCAATACAGACAGCTACTGCACCACTATACAATTAGCAATGGTGATTATCAGTTATTTCATAATTTCTTAGCAATATGATATACCACAATATGATACAAAGAGTGTTTTTTTTCCTCAACTCACTCACAAGTCTAACCTACACTTCACTAACCTTTATGTTAATATAACAAAAAAAGCTAGAAGTAGTTCATCATGCAGAAGTTCCCAACGTAGTTAATGTTTTTTTTAACTACACTGTTAATGCCGGTTTATGCTCAAAACTACGTGTCACGTGATTCCATCCAACTTTATTTATAAATTTTAAAAACAACAGAGTTGGGCCAAAGTGCTAAAAGGTCACGTCTGACGGCTATGGCTGTTTGAAATGGCTACACTCAAAAGGAGAACAAGCATACCGGAGGAGGTTCAAACAGGGATAATGGCACCCAATTTCTGACAGTCTGTCCTTGAGGGAACTTGCAACATTCATTTCACACACAGAGAGTGACAGAGGTAGCTGCTTGAACACTGAAGAGAACTTAAAAGAGAAGTTCAAACCCAGTCTCCTTTCTCACCTCTGCAAAATTGGCCAATCGCTAGGTCGCCCTGCTTGATGATTTAATGGGTTCTTGAAATTGCAAAAATTGTCAGACCCAGCTAATCACAGCAACATTCTGCTGTGATTAATTACAGAGAAGCAAATGCATAGTGTGATTGCTCATTCAATCATTGCCATCTGCTGAGCTTAATTAATCTGGACGTGATGTATCTTGTCTGACTTATTACAAATTTGGCCTTTGCGGTGTGATATAGTGCATCTGCTTTTGTTTCTCCCTAAAAGTTTAAAAGGTCCTATGACATGCTGCTTTTTTGGATGCTTTTATATAGGCCTCAGTGGTCCCCCAATACTGTATCTGAAGTCTCTTTCCCGAAATTCAGCCTTGGTGCAGAATTACAGCCACTACGAACCAGTCCCACAATGAGCTTTCCTTAGGATGTGCCATTTCTGTGTCTGTAGCTTTAAATGCTAATGAGGGTTACACCTATCGCTATTTCTAGCCACTGGGGGACCACAGGCAGGCTGGGGGAACTCATTAATGTTAAAAAAAACTCATAAAGTGAAATTTTCATGCCATGGGATCTTTAAGTTTTATAAAAATGTAGTCATTTTATAATTCTGATGTTAGGGGGGGGGGGGAGTCTTTTTTTTC